>NW_016158802.1:67187-94173 GCF_001687245.7 Rhagoletis zephyria | reverse complement strand
CGAATTTTAGCAACACAAGGTTCGATTTCAAAAATTCGCCATTTTGGAGCTAAAATTCGATTAAAATTCGAATATCGAAGCTTCGAATATCGAATTTACCCATCCCTACGACATAGTTCCATGTAGAAGCCACATAGCACAAAGCTCGATTTGGTGTTTAATGCATCTCCTCGCCGGCANCTAGGACAGCCCAAAGCAGCCCGGACTTCGTTAACATAAGTATACCCATCCAGTAGTAAAACACTCGGTGGATTTGCGAAAGTTAGCTCGTATTTTTATTTCATGGCCTACTAAATTTTCATGTCTCGGCCTAAGTAGTTTTCAAAAAAATAGTTAAAATAGATGTCTGAGCGAAATTAAAGGTTAAGACATATATAATAAAATTTCATGGGAAATATTTTCGTAGAACATTTTAACCTATTAGCTCCCGCCTAAAAGGGTAATTTTGATCCTTACTTCAATAAATCCCGCAAAAAGCAAATTTGGAAGGTCGTTAGAGGACTGGTATACTCTAGAAAATTATTCTCCGGAAAATTTTACTAGGGGTCTTCTCAGGCAAAAGCTTCGTGCTACCAACGTAAAAGCCTATACAAATTTAAAATAAAGAATCAACAAAAAAGTACTTTTTACAATTTTTTTTTGAATTTAAGAATAACAGTTCCTTCTTGGCACAGATTTTTTGTCTCAATGAATCAGATCGAAAAACATGTATTTTTTACTTGCATCCCTAACACAAATGGAGTGCCACACACAGAGATGGCAAATTTAGTCAGAAAGAAGAAAGTTGAAGAGTTGATTTTTTTGGAAATAAATATGAAATTCGATTTTTTTTTAGAAATATTCGATTTTATCCGAATTTTAGCAACACAAGGTTCGATTTCAAAAATTCGCCATTTTGGAGCTAAAATTCGATTAAAATTCGAATATCGAAGCTTCGAATATCGAATTTACCCATCCCTACGACATAGTTCCATGTAGAAGCCACATAGCACAAAGCTCGATTTGGTGTTTAATGCATCTCCTCGCCGGCAGAGCTGCTTCCACTTTTTCGCCAGGTTTGCGTCCGTAGGAAACGAAAAGAAAAAACATATATCGCACGCTTTCCTTTTGTTTTCACTATTACACTTTGCCACTGCACACTTCCTTTTGCTTTGTAATGTCTCAATAATTGTTTAAAACCACGCAGAAATATTAACGCACAATTAATAAAATTGTTATTTGGTTTTTTCGTATGCTCACAATCAACAATTGCACCAAGATGACGTCACGCATACAGCTGATTCTGTCAAAATCACAAAGAGCGGATTAGCGGTACCGCGATTGGCGTAATCTCTATTTCTCTCAATCTTGCCTTACATATATTCGCCTTGTTCTGTCCGAACGACTTGATGATTCGGGTTGCCGCGTTCTCATTTTTATGCATTTGCAGCGAATTGCATGTATTATGTGCCCTCGAAAATTGTATGTAGGCAACAATATCATCAGCTGTTTGCTTCTGTTGAATTATGTGGCAACACCATAATATGTACTAAACATTTATCTAAAGCATTTTGGAATCATCTCATTTTTCCTGCCTAATCTGTGTATATAAGTCACTTCAATAAATTATATCTTTCTTCTTGCTGACAACTTGGATCTGTCCACAATATCTGCTGCGTCTTTATTTTGCTATCAGGGTTATGGGCCCAGTGTGAGGCTCCAACGAATTTGGTAAATATTGAGTATTAAGCAATGACCATGAATTCGATTATGCAGATTGAGAAGCTGGATGACTCCAATTATTCGTCATGGAGCATACAATCCATACAGTCTAATTCATTGTGATTTATGGCACATAGTCAGTGGCAAGTGCGTAAAGCCGGAGGATGGCTCATCGGTTCAGGCATTAGAATACGAAACGAAAGATGAAAAGGCTTTGGCGTCAATTTTGCTTTGCTTGAAACCTAGTCAAGTTAATCATCTAAAGTCATGTAAAACTTCAATCCAGGCGTGGAAAAAACTAAGGGAAGTTCACCAACCTAAAGGGCCGGCAAGAAAAATAATGCTCTTTAAAGGATTACTCCAGCTCCGTAAGTCGGACAGCGACAAGATGAGTGATCATATCAACCGCTTTACTGAGTTCGTCGAAAGTTTGGCGCAAATTGACGTTTCAATTGACGAACAAATACTGGTTATAATATTGTTCTCAAGCCTTCCTCAAAGCTATGAAAATTTCGTTATTGCAATCGAAGCGCGCGATGTATTACCTGCCCTAGAAACATTAAAAATAAAATTACTTGAGGAGGGTGCTCGACAACAAGAAAGTAACCGATTAGACACAAATCCAGCAGAACAACTTCTTCAGGCGCGTACGAATAACAAAGGTGAGAAGGGCAGACAAAGTCACCATTGGAATTCCAACAATACCAGCAGCAAAAAATGCTACAATTGCGGTTTACGTGGGCACTTTGCAGCTAACTGTAAGTCAAAGAAAAAAGAGAAGAGAACTGAAACGTATCTGATGACACTGGAAAATAAAAATGCAGGTACGAGCTTAAGTCGTCAATCTTGGTGCATTGATAGCGGCGCGACTTCACACTTGTGTTGTGAGAGAAGTATGTTTAAAGCATACGTCAAATGTAAAGAACAAATAATGCTACACGGTAATAAATCTATTGAGGCCGTTGGGCGTGGCGATGTTTATTTAGAAAGAACGGGCATAAAACTAAGAAATGTATTGCATATCAAAGAGCTGCAAAATAACTTCATTTCTGTCAGTAAAGCGATTGAGTCCGGTTACTCAGTAATGTTTGGCGATAACTCGGTGGCAATAAAAAAAAAAAAAAATAAGCAAAAGCGTGTACTACTTAAGGCCCATAACAGAAATGGTTTGTTCATTTTCGAAAGTCCTGAAAACAAGTGTTTCAGTGCAATCACGTCTGACCAAGAAGCCATAAAATGGCACAATCGATTTGGGCATCTCCATTTTAATTGCTTAAAGGACATGGCTGCGCAGAGTATTGTGCGAGGTTTAAAATTCGATCGAAAAGCTGATATCGAATGTAGTACATGCGCAAAAAGTAAAATTACTGTCAAACCATTTAAACAAGCTGGCGAAAATCGATCGAAGGAACTTTTAGAGGTCATACACAGTGACTTATGTGGCCCGATTAACACCACTTCGGTAGGCGGTGCAAGGTATTTCGCGACCTTTATCGACGACAAATCAAGATATATGTCGGTATATTTTTTGAAGACAAAAGATTGTGTTCTGGAGGCGTTCAAAGATTTTAGAACTATGTGCGAAAAACAAACTGGGAGAAGAATTAAATGCATTAGAAGCGACAATGGACGGGAGTATGTGAATAATGCGTTCCAAAACTTTTTAAGAGAAAATGGCATTAAACGGCAATTAACTGCTCCCTACACTCCCCAACAAAATGGTGTCGCCGAGAGGGCAAACAGGACGTTAGTGGAAATGGCGCGAAGTATGCTAGTGCATGCCAACCTTAATGAACGATTTTGGGCTGAGGCTGTAAAAACAGCCGCTTATATTCGCAACAGGTCAGCAACGAAGGCATTGGTAAACACTACACCGTATGAAGAGTGGTATGGCATAAAGCCTACAGTGGCACATTTTAAAACTTTCGGAGCAAAAGCGATAGTGCTTGATAAAACGCAATCAAAAAAATTCCGTCCTAAAGGCCACGAGTGTATTATGATTGGTTACAGTGACGAAACGAAGGGTAATCGACTATATAGTTCTGAAATGAAGCGAGTAATCATCAGCCGTGATGTTATATTTTTTGAAAAGGAAATGTGTAGTGATGTTGATCAGCCTGATATTATGATACTCAATGGTAATGAAGAGCTGACTCCAGAGAGCAACGAGTCTGTCGGTGAAAGTGTAGATTTGGACGAGGGTCAAATCCAAAATCTGCACGCTGATGTAATCAACAGCCTACGTAGCAAGACAGAAGAAAGCGCGAATTCGGATGAGGGTCAAACTCAACAGGAGTCCGCAGTTCAATCAGGCAGTAGTGAAGCAGGCTTAGAAGAAAAGAAAGTGGGTCCCGGTCGACCTAGAATTTTGAGAACAGGTGCAGTAGGTCGCCCAAGGAAAGTATATAACGAAGTGAATGCAATGGTCGAAAAACCGGTCGCGGTGCCTGTAAGAGTAGAAGAAGCCTTAAGTGGGTCAAATGCAGAAGAGTGGAGAATAGCGATGCAGAAGGAGTACGACGCACTAATAAAAAAACCGTACTTGGGAGCTTGCAGATTTACCAAAGGGGCAAGAGGCGATCGGCAGTAAATGGGTGTTTACTGTGAAGCGTGATAAAGACGGAAATATACAGCGTTTTAAATCACGCCTCGTAGCAAAGGGATGCAGCCAACGTTATGGTATTAATTACATGGAAACATTCTCACCAGTAATAAGGTATGCAAATATACGCTTACTGCTTGCGTTGGCGGTAGAACATGGACTGCATTTGCACCAACTCGATGTTTCATCCGCATACCTTAACAGTGACTTACACGATGACGTATATATGCAGCAGCCCAAATATTTTGTTGACAAAAAGTATCCCGGAAAAGTTTTAAAATTAAAAAAGTCACTCTACGGGCTGAAGCAAAGTGGTCGGGAATGGAACGCTAAGCTTGACAGCGTCCTCCGCAGCTTTGGTTTTTCGCCCTGTATTAGTGAGTCATGCATGTATACGAAGCATGGTGATGGTGTCAAAACGCTGATTGCAGTGTACGTAGATGACCTTGTAATCGGCTGTTCCAACCAGAGTCTATTGTTAGACATCAAGCGTCGAATATCGAGCAAGTTCAAAGTCGTTGATGGCGGTCCACTTGAACACTTTCTTGGGATGGAGTTTTCCCGTGACGGTGAAACTGGTGCCATAGAAGTCGGTCAGAAGCAGTATATTATGAACTTGCTCAGAGAATACGGCATGGAAAACTGCAAGGGCGCAGCCACTCCATTAGAGCCAGGTTTTCAGGTAAATTGTACTAACTCTACTTGCAGAAAAGTTGACAAAACTGATTATCAATCGGCGATTGGGACACTCATCTACCTGGTGATGACGACGCGGGCAGATATTTTGCATTCCGTTGTTAAATTGTCTCAACGCAACAACGATCCCCATGTGGAACACGAATCAGCTGTGAAGCATATTATGCGCTACCTGAAGAACACGATGGACTACAAACTTCATTACGTTAAAACGTGCAAGCCTGTCGAATGCTATGTGGACGCCGACTGGGGAGGAGACGTCAGTGACAGAAAATCGTTTTCTGGATTCGTTTTCGTAGCAGCCAATTGTGTGTTTTCGTGGGAATCCAAAAAGCAGAGCGTGGTTGCACTCAGTAGCACCGAAGCTGAATACATTGCGCTCTCGGTGGCAGCCAAGGAGGCCTCGTATGTTAAAAAGCTACTAGGGGAACTGGGTTTTTCTCATGAAGGGCCGATACTACTGCACAACGATAACCTAAGCGCCCAGTGTTTGGTTAGAAATCCTACATACCACGCCCGCAGCAAACACATCGACTTGAAATTCCATTACATTCGCCAGCAATTTGTGCGTGGGGAAATTGACGTCAAGTATACACCTACAGATGCTATGATGTCAGACATCTTAACTAAAAATTTACACAAAAATAAACACAATAAGTTTGTTAAAGAGTTTGGAATATTTTAACTATGTATGTCATGATTTTTTTTTTTATTGTTTGAAGCTAAGTTTTTTGAATTGATTTATGAAGCTATTATCGAATAACAATTTAATAATGTATAAAGTTTAAAGTAAATATTAGGTGTTGAGAAGGAGTGTTGAATTATGTGGCAACACCATAATATGTACTAAACATTTATCTAATGCATTTTGGAATCATCTCATTTTTCCTGCCTAATCTGTGTATATAAGTCACTTCAATAAATTATATCTTTCTTCTTGCTGACAACTTGGATCTGTCCACAATATCTGCTGCGTCTTTATTTTGCTATCAGCTTCGAAGCAAAATAAAATATGCCGAACTGAACGGTGGACCGTACTTCAGCACCCTCTACGGCAAAGATGTTTTGAAAGCAAATAAAAAGCTGTCCGAACACGACCGGTGAACCCGCCTTAACATTTATTACACAGTAGGGAGCCAAAAATATCACAGCTAAACAGTCGAAATCGTAGATTTTTTTTCGGGCTCTAGACTACGGATCTGTATACCGTTTTCTAGATTTGGTAATTTTCCTAGATATATTAATTGTTTTATGAAAGAAATAAAATAAATTCAAACTCTAAGATGAAGTTTTTTCATTTATGTTAAACTTATTCTTTAAAAAGAAACACAGCTACTAACGAAGAAAATCGATGGATAAATAAAAAAAGTTGTGAATGACGAAATGAAAACGCGAAATGATTTTATATGAAACTAGCAGAGCACCCGACGTCGTTCGGAGTAAACAAATGAAAATATAAAGCAGTAGTATAAATATTCAGTTCAGCATAAATTAAAGGAGACAAACTATTTTCTTTCTGTTTAAATTAAGGCATCCTTATGAATCATACTTTTAGCTTTATCGTGATTCAACTATTTACTATATATTTGTCATTAGTTTTCGTACTACAAATCTTGTTTTATTATTAATATTAGGTGGATTAAGGCAACGATAGAATTAAATTAAAATTATTCTACTACGGTACATTCCGTTTAGCTGCCTATTCGCTTAACTGTTTTAGTATAGCTGCAATTTTCCGGTAGACTGTTTATTTCGGAAGGAGTTTTATTCATTATGAATGAACATTTTTCGTTAACAGCATCGCGGGATCAAAAAACGATTTAATCTTTCCATTTCGAAATGGTCTAAAGACGTTCGATGTTCGATCAGAAAAACTTTTGTCTGATCTTTTTTCTCCAGCTCTTAAACTGTATGCCAACCGTTTATTTTTCCGAGCTGCTTTTTGCTGACATTTCCAACAACCAACTGTGCATGAAGGGCCAATGGTACTAGTTAAAACTAAGTTACTAATTGGGCGGCAAAAAGTGGCCATGCCGTTAATCCCAGTAAGACAGAACTGGTCGTATTCACTAGAAAGTTCTTCCCTCAGTTGGAGGTCTGCGCTTACAGCTATCTGAAAGGGTCAAGTACTTGGGCTTGATCCTTGACAGGAAGTTGTCGTGGAGGCCAAACATCGAGGTAAGGGCAGGGAAGGCATCAGTGGTCTTATATTGCAGTAGCAAAGCTATTGGTAACAGATGGGGTATTTCGCCAAAAGCTGTCTATCTATCAGGCGATTTTTTATATTTTGGTTAGTTTTGAAGGAAAATTATTAATATTTACATCACTTTCGTTGTAATAAATTAAAAATATATAGTAATAATACAATGCGGCACATGAAAGCTAATACAATTCTCCATAAACCGTATATATAGAACCTTCCGATAGGACTTATAGTTTCTGACAAATTAATTCCACCTTTTTTTATTTTTTAATGAAAAAATGAAAAAATTTAACTTTAACAGAGAAAAATTTAAAAAATAACAGGTTCTGTGCCAAATTTCTGTGCTAAAGCCAGTTCTGTTACAAACAAAAATCAAGTTACTACTGAAGAAAATCGATGGATAAATAAGAAACAATGAGTGGGCAAATGAAAATGCGCAAAGATTTTTTCTATGAAATATGAGCAGAAAAGCGTGTTACTCAGGCGTACGTGGCGTATGAGTAACTTTCTTTCCTGCTCAGAGTACCGAAAGTGGTTGTGAAAATGGTACGTTTTCAACAATTTTTCTGATTAAATTTTACGTTGACAAAACGTACTGGGGAACTACGCTTAAGAGCGAAATATCCCCTTGCTACAAGCTATTTGTGTTGTGTATGGGGTTTGACAAGCCGCTGAAGGTAATTTTAATAAAAATCAAAATTTTTTGATTTTCTGGCCGCCATGTTGAAGTTTGATCAAACCGCTTGCGTTGTTTATGGAAAGTCTAAAGAATTTGTCCGTACCACTAGTATACTCCAGCTTCTAGCGGCACTCCAGGCATACGCTCGCGGCACCCCAGGTTTTTTGCGGTTTGCAAGCTTATTTTGCAATTTTCCTAAAAAATGGTTAAATACACATATGTAGAGAATTTTATTTCGCCATTTTTTGACAATTTGTGTTGAAAATACATAGCATATTCAAATTCCAAGGTTGTAGATAATTTCATCCTCCACAACTTTTGTACCTACATTTGTTTTGTACGACGCTTAGATCACGGCCGAAACTCATTTCCACACCTTCACCTGCTTTCATTAAAAAAAAACATTCCCCGTGGATTAGGCCTACTGGGGAAACCACGATAAAAAAAAACGCGGCGAAAAACTCTGCCTCAGCGGTGGTGTGGAAATGAGTTTTACGGCGCATCCCGTACATGGCTACGTTTATGGCGTTCCCGGCCGTGATCTAAGCGCCGTACAAAAAAATATGGTGAAAAAAGTTGTGGAAAATTAAATTCTCTACAACTTCCGAATTTCAATATGCTATATATTTTCAACAGAAATTGTCAAAAAATGGCGACAACCGTGACAATGTAATTTTTTTTTGCACTTATTGCTAATTTTTTACAATAAAAAATGATATTTTTAAAAAACCTTTTATATAAAAAATTTGGGAAATAAAATTCTATACATATTTGTATTCAACCATTTTTTACGAAAAATGCAAAATAATCTTGCAAATCGCAAAAAACTAAAAAAAAAAATTAAATCCAATTTAGCGGAATGTTGCCAAATGAACTTTAGGGACGAGGCTGTGGATCCTAATTTTAATTTTATTTTACTACCAAATTTATCTAATTTGACTGGGCTAATCGCTATGTTTGGCACGTTCTCGGCCGTGATCTAAGCATCGTACAAAAAAAAATTTTAGTATAAAAGTTGTGAAGAATAAAATTCTCTACAACTTTCGAATTTCAATATGCTATATATTTTCAACAGAAATTGTTAAAAAATGGCAAAAGCCGTGACAATGTAAAATTTTTTTCGCAGTTTGTGCTAATTTTTACCATAAAATATGCTATTTTTAAAAAACCTTCTGTATAACCAATGTGGGAAATGAAATTCTCTACATATTTGTATTTAACCATTTTTTACGAGAAATGCAAAATAAGCTCGCAAATCGGAAAAAAACCCAAAAAAACTTAAATCCAAGATGACGGAATGTTGCCAAATGAATTTTAGGGGCAAGACTGTGGATCCATGATGTACGTGTCAAATAGAAGTAAGCTGCATGAAAAATGAGCTGTATGAGCTTTACAACGATATAGACATAGTGCAGCGAATTAAAATTCAGCGGCTCCGCTGGCTTGGCCATGTCGTTCGAATGGACAGAAACGCTCCTGCTCTGAAAATATTCAACAGGGGAAGAGGAAGGCCTCCTCTGCGTTGGAAAGACCAGGTGGAGAAGGACTTGCCTTCACTTGACATTTCCAATTGGCGTCAGTTAACACAGAAGAGAAATGAGTGGCGTGCTGTTTTGAACTCGCCCAAAATCGCTTAGGCGGTTACAGCGCTATGAATCATGAAAAAATCGCTGTTGCAAATTTTTTTCAAATTTCCTGCCAAATTTATCTAATTTTACTGGACTAAGTTTTGCATAAAATTTACACACATATGTAAATATGTACATACCCAGCCAGCAAAAAACCGAAAACTGATCCGAAAAAGGACAAAAAGTGGATGAAGTGCGGATTTTTGTCTGTTTACTGATTCCATTTTCGGATACTTTGACGATCCGTTTTCCCACTAAAGTGTGCGGCAGAAACGTATGTACAGACAACAGTATGTGAAACGGATACGGATTGTCTGATTGAATTTTTCGTTCAATAGGCTTTCCTTCTGCACTTCACAGATACTTTTTCATGGTTCAAAAGAAATAAAATTAAATTAGGAAGCGCCTGACGGAATTCGGCACCTTCTGGAAGCTAACAAATAGCGGCACACTCCTCTGCACGCTCAGCCACTGCCACCTACGCACGCGTGCTTTCAAATGTTTAGGTTGAGCAAATAAATTACAATTATTGCTTTCAAATGACATCATTTTTTCGAACGTTTTCCGGATACGAAAATTGATGATAACTATAAGAGTTTTTTCTACGCGTTTTCGGATACGGAAAATTTAACTAAACTGCACTGTCGGCAAAATTTACGTTTCTTTGCTGGCTGCCCAATTTGCCAAATGACTTCGTAACGACGTCGTTTCCGACTCGTTCTGGTGAACAATTTGTTCGCCGGCGACGGTCGCAAACGACTCGCCGGTCAACTTGCCGTCGGATGAAAATCACAGTTCGCAGGCGGGCGGCAAAAATGACTTACTGGCGGGTCGCAAAAACGACTCCTCTGCAACCTGCAACTACGATATACCAGCAAACTGCAAAACGATGCTCAAAATGTATACCAAATTTAAAGTAAAAGTACAGTTTTATACTAAATTTGAAAAAACTTCATACCCACAAATTTAATTTTTTTAAATAAAATTTAAAAATTGTATATGAAAAATATTATGAATACTTTGAAAAATATGTAGGCGGTTTAAGTTTCTGAGCACAAGTGTACATGGTGGATTCCATATTCTGTCATAATAAAAAATTGTCATAGTAAAAGCGGTTTACGATCCAAATGAATGACTTTTATTTATGCTTAGATATATAAAAATGTGGGCGTGGAACTTGTCCAACCCAGGCCGAAGGTTCCTCAAAAAACTTGTGGGTTTGAAGAAACGAATTCGTTTCGAGTTCACCCAAACGACTTTACCAGACCGACGTCGCAACGACTTGGATTTGATGAGAAAAAAACGACGTCGGAAAGACGTTGTATTTTGTATGGAAAAAACGACTTCGTTTCGACGTCGTTTCGAGTTCACGCAAACGACTTCGCCAGAGCAACGTCGATTCGAACTCGTCTTCGCCCTGTGGCAAATTGGGTGGGTATGTACATACATAATACGTATGAGTGATTAAAATTACCTACTTATGAAATAATATTTGTGGCATGCGCTTTCTAAAAATGGGAATAAAAATTGTATTCGCATAAAATTTTAATTCCAATAACTAATATTTTAATGAAAACATTTACAATAAAGTTTTCAGTAACTTTTGGCAAATTTGCGCGGTTATATGAAATTATACATGCGTATGTTCCTACATATCGATTTATATTATTTTAAACAAGGCTAATAGTAAAATTTAAAATGGAAAGTGGATATGACAAGAAAAAACAAAAAAAATGTATTTCCTGGTCCATCCGGGATTTGAACCAGGACAAACGGCGAGACGTCAAAAAAGTTGCATCACCTCTAGCAAACGCGCCACAGTACATTCTATGTGTATGCATTTATAAATGTACATATGTGCATACATATGTACGATTGATCTGCTGTCTTCCCCTCGCCATCCGCCATTCTGACAAATTACACTGGTTTACAGCAAAAATGGTTCTATGGATGCCACTACCCAGTTCGTATGTAGAATTGCTCGGTGATTCCGAAAATGGAGTTGATTTTTTTCTATGGATACGTTTTCGAGATATTTGCAATTTACCGTTATTCAGCTTAAAGCAAAAATTGGTTCCTTTTAATCACGTATACCTTACGAACCAATTTAAAAATCTTAATATAAAATACGGCAAATGAAAGCCAATGAAGTTCTCCATAAATGGTATATACCAGGGATGTTGCGAATGTGGAATTTTAGACATCCGCGGATGCGAATGCGGATGCGGATGTTTAAACGCTAACATCCGCGGATGCGGATGCGAATGCGGATGTCAAGTATTTTTATACCCGATCGCACTTGCATGCGAGGGTATTATAACTTTGTTCACATAACGGCTGTTTGTAACAGGCAAAACGAAGCCAGATAGATATAGACAAATGTTTACTTAAATGATCAGAATGAAAAGAGTAACCGTATGTGCACACGATAACTCGAGTACAAATTGAGATATCTTAACGAAACTTGGTATGTGTACATCTTTTGAGCGTAGGATGGATGGTGGATGGGCAAAATCGGACGGTAACCACGCCTACCTCCTATATAACGGTAGTTTTCAGAAATACGAAAACTGCGATATTTTAGTAACTACTGAAGCTTACTCACTCAAAATTGATACGTACAATCATTTTTAAACGAAAAATAAAAATATTATAAATTTTTGGAAAATGGGCGTAGGCACGTCCACTTATGATTACATGTGTATATCTTGGGAACCGCTCCACCAATTTCTCCCAAACTAGGCACAGTTGTTGGCCTTCGCAAAACATACCAAACGGCTGAAAATTAAAAAAATCGGATAATAACCACGCCCACATCCCACATAACGGTAATTTAGAGAAATACGAAAGCTTCGATAAATCAGTAAATACTGAAGCTAATTTATTCAAAATTGATGTTTGCAATAATTCTTTAGCAATAAGTACGCTTATAATTAAATGTTGGAAAATGGGCGTGACCCCGCCCACTGAAGACCACATATGTGTATCTCGGTAACCGTTCGATCAATCATTGTGGTTGCCCCATAAAGGCAAAACGTTGAAAGTCATTGAAATCTGACTAAAATTATGACCACCTTTTTATAACGCTAATTTTACCCAAAATTGATACTAACAACAATCCCTTGAAAAGAAGTAACATTATTATGGAATTTTGGAAAATGGGTGTGATGCTGCCCACATATATCTATATAAGTTTATCTCATTATGTCTAACTGAACGTTCTATCGAAGATGTTTGAAATAGACGTAAAACCCCCACTGCTTACCATGTATCGGTAGTTTTAGGAAAGGTGAAAGAACTATATTGGATACTTGCGCCGGGTATTTAATGTTCGGATCCGCCCGAACTTAGACTTTTTTACTTGTTAAGAAATAATTTTGGTGAGTAAATTAGGTGATTTAGTTAAATAAAAAATGGAAAGGTTAGTAATTTTTAATAATGTTTTTTTAGTACTTGAATTTAAAAATTTGAGCATTGTATTCAATAAAAAGTTTTTAAAAAGCTGCGAAGAACTTGAAAAATTTCAAACTTGACAAAATTGTAAATTCGATTGACGCTGCACCAGTCGCGCGGACTTTCAGTTATGTTAATTTTTTTTATTGCGGTGCAATAATTCTTTTTTGGGAATTGCATCGGTCTGCAAATGTCGGATGTATCCTCCTGACTTTCATCTTCACAATCTAGTATCATGGCAAAGAATTCTTCATTCTCATTCTTTTGGTTGTTTCTGAATGTGGAGAACCAGTAACGTCAACAGCGTTTTTCGATTTTAGTTTTTGTAATTCATTTTTGATCCTTTCTTCTGTGACTGGCCAGATATACGTTTTATCATTGCACTTGCCTAATATTTCAGGGACCGAAAATAACAGTTATTTTTTTACCAGTTAAACTTGGCGTAATATTTTTTATTCCGAAAGTTTTTTCTGGATAATAAACAAACAGCTTAACAAAATTAAACAAATATTATTATCATGTGAACGAGGACTGAAATAGCTTTTAAACATAAATAACGAACGAAGGTTACCACCTCTATTAATATATTTTTTATATAATTTAATACTAAAGAAATACATATACCTTACCCAAGGTTTGTTCTATGGTAATTAATTATCATTTTTTATTGTAATATTTTTCAATAGGTGACTTTGCTTGTTTAGACATTTCAGTTTTAAAGCTATTTAAGTCCTCTTTCATTTGATAGCAAACTTGTTTAATTTGGATAAGCGGGTTATTTATAGTCCGGAAAGGACTTTAGTTGGGAATAAAAAATATTTGGCAAAGTATAACTCGTAAAGAAAACAACTGTTACTTTCGGTCCCTTCAATATTCGCATTCGCAAAAGATCCGCATTGATTATTGCGAATGCGAAAGCGAATGCAAATGTTAAAATTAATGCGGAAGCTCCGCGGTTGCGAATGCGAATGCGAATATTCGCAACAACCCTGGTATATACATCACTTTCCGTTAAGGCTTATAGTTTCTGACAAATTAATTAATCATTCCAGCTTTTTATATTTTTTAATGAAGAAATGAAAAAAATCAAAATTTAACAAAAAAAAAAATTTTAAATAAAATTCAAGTTACTGATGAAGAAAATCGATGGATAAGTACGAAATAATGAGTGATCAAATGAAAATGCGCAAAGATTTTTGTAGGAAAAATGAGCAGGAAAGGAAGTTACTCATACGCCACGTACACGCGAGTAACACGCTTTACTGCTCGTATTTTTAACTAAGATTTTTAAATTAGTTCGTAAGATATATGTACGTGATTAAAAGGAACCAATTTTTGCTTTAACGTATCCATAGAAAACAAAAATTAACCCGAATTTCGGAATCACCGAGCAATTCTACATAGAAATTGGATATTGGCGTGTGGAGAACAAAAACCAAATTAAAATTTGTGATCCAGTGTTATTAAATTTCTGCGAATTGCCACGGCGCCACGAAATGTTTACGAAATGTTTAGCTTTTCGCACAAGTTTACATTTAATAAAGCCATACTCATACATTTTATATGGAGAATAATAATAATTCATTTAAAATTCTGCATGAAAACATCTTCTAGACGATACATGTAACTTTCATGAAAATTAACTATAAAAATTGTATTTTATTAACCACTGGAATGAAAGAAAATTGGTCCGCTTAAATGGGTTGAAAGCAAACTTGAGTTGACATTAGGGATGGTAATTTTTTCGATTTTTACGATCCCGGGATTTTTGGGATGTCGTTGGTTCAATCCCGGGATCCCAATAAATAACGTAAGCAAAATTTTTTTAAAATTTGATTCCTAGGGCATCTAGATGCATTTCTGCATTAAAACCAAAATTTTGAAAAAAATGTCACTTACGTTATTTTGGCGGATAGGGCTCGTTATAATTTCAGAGATGTGGTTAATTCCAAAATTTATTTAAAAAAATTCAGTGCAATGTAAAACAAAGGTATGGGTACCAAATGAAATAATTTTTTGGGTTCACAAGGAGAATAGGAATTGAAAATGCCCCTTTAATCTATTTTATTTTTTAAGCTAATAAAGTTAGTCCTTAACACATAATTTTTTCATAAATAAGAATTGTAAAATTTCAAGGATATTCGAGAAAATTATAAAAGGATATTTTCAATACCTTCCCGTCCCTTACGCACCAAAAAATGTAATGTGTTTTAACTCTACAGAATCTTCTCCTTCATTTGATACCCATTTTGGGTTTTTAAGTACATATATTACACTGAAATTTTTTAAATTATATGATATGAGTATATCTTTCAAATTTCAAAGTTCTTTTAAAACATCCTGGAGTCAGAGAGAAAAATTAAGAACGCAATTTTACTATATTTGGCCCTTGGTTTGGCGAATATATTAGGGATATTCACGATCCGGTGCATACTGTCTAGCATGGTGCATAGATAACATAAATAGCCTGATTGTTGTTGTTTCATGTGTTCAAACAACAACAAAATTGGCCAATCATGCTATTTATGCTATCTATGCACCATGCTAGACAGTATGCACCAGATCGTGAATACCCCTATTCTTGTGTGCAAAATTGCCTGCCGCAAGGTGTTATATGTTTATTGAGCTACACATTTATAAAAAAAATGATAAATATTAAATAAACAGAAGAAATATAGCCAAACTGTTCAACATAAAGCGTTTCTATGATTGCCACCAGTGTAAATTACAAATCCCGAAAACCCCGGGATTCAAATACCGGGATCCCGGGATCCATTCCTAGTTGACATATTTACACGCTTACATGCAGCCATACATATGGTAGAACTGTAGCAAACCGTATGTATTCGTTACTGAGTAACGATTACAACCCCTGACTCGAAGTTCCGAATCGTTACTCACATAATAATCTCGTTTCTCGCATGTTCCGTATATGCGCCATCAACGTGAATCAATACAACACAACATATTGTGCGGGAACGAAACTGCTTTTCGTATCGATACTAAGGCCGTCTGCACACGGGTCGTATAGCTTTAGACGCGTATTAGATGCTACATAGGAAAGTTGTACGCTTTGATGCCGCACACGTGCATTTAAATGGAGGGCTGTATACGATGCGTCAGCTTCACGAATTTGTCAAAGCAAGCTAGCTGCAAATCGCTTGGCGTACAGCAGTGTTGGTAGGTAGGCGTACGTACGCTTAGAAAAGAGAAAGAAGAAGAAGTTTGTTTACAATTTTCCGTGTGCGTGCATGCATTTCATAAAAAAAAAAACGATAAAACAATAAAATTCGTGCAAATAATAGAAAAATAACTGAAAATTAATTAAAGAAATAACAATTCTGCATCCCTTAACATTTTTAGCCTGATACTTTGACGCTTTGAAGTTGCGTCGTATGCAGATCTTGAGGCGTAGAGGAATCGTTGCTGCATAAAAAATTTTATACGCGTCTAAAGCTATACACACCGTGTGCAGACTGCCTAAAGTATGTTGTGTGTGTATGTATGTACGTACATGCATGCAAGTTAACGGCAGATCACACATAGCGGCACAATGATTAATATAAACAATATTGCTTATTGGAAAAAGCATAATTTGTATCTTACAGATTCATAATACAATTTTGCATACTCAGCAATTATGCAGCTGCATAATTGCGACTCATTTAACTTCTTTATTCAGAATTGAAATTTGATATATTTTTTCCGCTCTGAATGGAAAATTCCATTCAAAGGCGTCAAATAACTTCTTTGTCCAAGACATTGGCATTTCATCATAGCGTGATGCAATGCCAACGCCTTATGGTGAAATTAATTATTAAGTAAACATAATAAATGTATAAATAGGCTAAGATTGAAAATAAAGACGGTTCTTTTCTCAAAGTTTGTAACTTAAACAACTCGAGTTTTAATTTATCCGCGAAGACGCGGATTAATATATATTTTTTTACTGTTTCCCAAACGGTTAAACATAATTGGCGCCCAACGTGGGGCTCGCGCATTTTAATCGAAGTAAAAGGAGAAAATACAAAGTATCCTTAAAGATTAACCGCGAGTGTTTCGAATTCACATAATTTTTTAATCGCGCATTTTAATCGAAGTAAAACGGAGAAAATACAAAGTATCCTTAAAGATTAACCGCGAGTGTTTCGAAATCACAAAATAAAAATCGCGCATACTAAATATCCTTTAAAGGATTAGCCGCGATAAATAAAGGCCTGTACAGCCAATAACATAAATAAAACCAATCTATAACTTAGCTCAATTCTGCGATTCTGAATTCCAGACCCTCCGAATAGAAGAGCCTCCCTTCCTAGAAGGGATCACAATTAAAAGAATAAATGATAAATAACTTCAATCATCAAGCAACGAGGACAATTGCAGCCATTAGCCACAACGTCAACGAGGACAATTGCAGCCATTAGCCAGAACGTCAACGAGGACAATTGCAGATATTTTAAGAGGGAACTTACCTATCTTAGCGAATAATTTAGGTAAGTTAATTATATTTTATTATTAATATATATAATTGTGAATATTGTGCAAGTGGCTATAAAATTTAAAAGTGCTTGAAATTAGAAAAAAAAACAGAACAACAATTAAATAAAGATGACAGACGCTTTACCAGTAGGCTTGGACTATGATGACATTAATAGAATTGTAGACAACTTAGAATTTGCAATAAACGCTCACGAGTTTACTGAAGAACCTGCACCAACAGATGAAAATATTTTTTGGAAAGATATATTAACTGACGAAAGGAAAGTGAAGTGCATGGAAAAAGTTTTTAAATTTATTGGGAAAAATAAAAAAAGCGATTGCAGCGGACTATAACAATAAAGAAACTATTGAAGAGGAATCAGTGGCAATGATTCGAATAATAAATATAAAATACGGCTTGTACAGCCAATAAATTATTAAAATTTCAGTTTATAAAAAAAATTTTAATGGGCAATAGTCCCAGCAAACCCAAATACGAACGACTTTATTATTGCGAATACTGCCACGGAGCTCACAAAATAAATAACTGCCCATACAGAAAACGTTAGAAAACATAACGAGAATAATTGAATTTTTTATATATCCGGAAAACAATTTAAATACAAAACAGAAATATGGCGAACGGTGACTTAACCGTTGACCTTATTACGCGTTTAATCGCTAACAGTAATATAGGTCTAAGGCAGGAAATCGAACATTTACGTTCACAACTAGAAGTGAATACGCGTAGGGCTACAGATTATGAAGCAGAGACAATTAATGGAAATATAGTGTGCCACGAGTCCCTTGACGTGATAAAATCACTACCTGAATTTTTCGGAAAAATTAATGCGTATGTTAGCTGGAGGAAAGCAGCTCATAACGCGATGAGCCTGTACGTGAGAGGCAGTAGAAAATACTTCGCGGCTCTTACAATATTGAGAAATAAAATTACTCAAGATGCGAATGATGTCCTTACAAACCACGGCACAGTGTTAAATTTTGATGCAATAGTTGCTCGCCTTGACTTCGCGTACTCGGACAAACGCCCAATACATATTATTGAGCAAGAATTAAGCGTCCTTCGACAAGGCGTAATGTCTGTTGTAGAATATTACAACCTAGTCAACAAAAAATTGACTTTATTAATAAATAAAACAATAATGACACATGGCAATGCGTCAGATATAACCAAAGAGCTTAATAAGAAGAATAGGGATCACGCCTTACGAATTTTTGTAACAGGACTCAATGCACCCTTAAGGGATATAATTTTTTCGCTTAACCCGCAAGATTTGCCTGATGCTTTGGCAAAAGCACAAGAGCTCGAATCAAACAATCAAAGAGCACTATTTGCTCAAAATTTTGCAAATGAAAAAATAAGAGCAAGGTTACCAAAATTCACAAATAATAATTTGCGGTTCCCATCAAGGAACAACGTCCCTAAAGCAGAGCCCATGGATGTGGATCCATCCATATCGAGGTTCAGAAGAAATTTTAATAATAAGCCGCAACAGAATGGTGGCTTTGTAAAGCAAAATTTTAATATGGCTAGCACAAGTGCTTCAGCCAATAAACCTCTACAAAATTTTGGGGTACAAACCCAAAATGCACACGCTGCAAAGCGACCGAGAGAAAGCAACCATAGCTTTCGTCCGCAGGAAAAAACCCAAAGGGTAAATAATTTAAAAGAAAGTCATTTTTTAGGGGAAGAGGGGATGTCCTCCCTTATATCAACCTCTACGATGCCAAATTAGGCAAACATTTAAAAGCTCTTGTCGATACAGGGGCTACCTCATGTTATATTAGGCAGGGGGTATATGAAAATAGGAATGAATTAGCCATTTACAAAAAGGTAAACACCGTGAATGGTTATTCAATCATTAAATATTACCATTTAATAACCCTATTTGGAGTCAAACAGGTTTTTTATGAAATAGAAAACTTGGAATCCGATCTACTTTTGGGGTATAATTTATTGGAAAAAATTGAGGCGCGTATCGACGTGCCCAATGAGAAAATTTTTTATAAAATAAAAAGTGATACTGAAAGTGTCGAAAATAGCATGAATATTATTATTCATGCGAAAAACATAAATCCTTTGGAACAGAAAGTTTCCAAGGTACCAGCCGATACAAAAATTGGCACTAAGGAACATAAAGCTTCCAAAAAACAAGCCGATAAAAAAATTGGTATTAAGGAACATAAAGTTTCCGATAAAAATATTAAGGAACATAAAGCTTCCAATGAAAATATTAAGGAACATAAAGCTTCCATAAAATTGGTCGATAAAAAAATTGACACTGAGGAACAAAAAGATTCCATAAAGCCAGCTGAAGATTTTACTGGCAATATATTGTTAGAAAAATATTTTGCTTTAGGATATGAAGATCCTTTAGCACTAGCCGATGAATTTAACGGCAATATCGATAATTGTTCAATACTGAGTGAAAGAGGCTCAGAAATAACGAATCATAAATGTGAAAATGAAAATGATGAATTGTCAAATTTGAATGGATACATAAGGTATAAAATCAGTGAAACACATCCTGAAGTGGATACAAGTTTTCCATTCAGAACTGATGTAAGAGCAGAGATAAGGACAGAGGGCAAGGAGCCTATATGGAGCAAGCAGTATCCATATCCTCTCTCTGTAAATTCTTTCGTAAATAAAGAAATCAACAGAATGTTGAATGAAAAAATTATAAGGCCAAGTAGAAGTCCTTATAATTCACCAATTTGGGTGGTATCAAAAAAGGGTACAAATGACGATGGCTCACCAAAATCTAGACTGGTCATCGATTATAAAAAAATAAACGAGAAAACCATTCCCGATCGTTATCCTATACCGGATACGAATATAATTTTGTCAAATTTAGGGAAAGCAAAGTACTTCTCAAGTATTGACTTAGAGTCCGGCTTTCACCAGATCTTAATGTCGAAAAACGACATAGAAAAGACAGCTTTTTCTGTCAATAATGGAAAATATGAGTTCTTGCGTATGCCTTTCGGTCTTAAAAATGCTCCCAGAATTTTTCAAAGAGCAATGGACGATATATTACGCGATCAAATTGGGAAAATATGTCATGTTTATATGGATGATATAATTATTTTTTCAGAAAGTTTAGAACAACACATAGAAGACTTGGAATTAATAATTGAAATACTGAGAAAAGCTAATATGAAAATCTCTCTTGAAAAATCAAAATTTTTCAAAACCAAAATAGAATTTTTGGGTTACATCATAGCCCAAAATACGATCAAAACAGATCCGAATAAAATAAAATTAATGCTTAATTATCCGTTACCAAAAAGTTTACGGGGATTAAGAGGATTTTTGGGCATCACAGGTTATTATCGCAAATTCGTTAAGGATTACGCAGCGATTGCAAAGCCTTTGACAAAATACTTGTCGGCAGAAAACGGCAGGGTTTCAAAAAATATGTCAAAAAAAGTATTAATCGAAATTGATGAAGCAGGCATATCCGCTTTTAACAAACTAAAAAGAAATTTAGCGTCAGAAATGGAATTGACGCAACCCGATTATTCAAAAAAATTTGTGTTGACTACCGACGCATCAAACGTTGCAATAGGTGCAGTACTTTCCCAGGAAAATAAACCAATTACGTTTATTTCTAGAACTCTTAATAAAACAGAAAGAAATTATGCCACAAACGAAAAAGAGCTATACGCCATCGTATGGGCATTAAAAAATCTTCGTAACTATCTGTATGGTGTAACAAATCTTGAAATTCATACAGATCATCAACCACTAACTTTTGCATTGTCTACCCGCAACCCAAATTCTAAAATGAAAAGGTGGCATGCGTTTATCGAAGAATTTTCTCCAAAATTTGTGTATCAACCTGGCAAAACAAACATTGTAGCTGATGCACTATCACGCCTTGAATTAAACAATTTATCAAATGAATCAGGAGATTCACCAGATGACGAATCACAACATTCTGCTCAAAGTAGCGATAATTTTTGTATAGAGGAAACGCAAAAACCGGTAAATCAATTCAAACAACAAATTATATTATGTAAAAATAAATTTACTATCCATGAACTAATTGAAACTTTTGGAAGTAAAAGACACTTAATTGAATACGACACAGTTGAGAACCTTCTCACAATTTTAAAGGAATATATAAGACCTAACTTAGTAACAGCGATACACTGCACAGTAGAAGATTTGCACGAGATACAAAGACCTCTTAAAGAAACATTTCAGAATAAATTTGTATATACGAGGTTATTTCCTATGGACCTTCCCAATAGTGAAGATCAAGCAGATATAATTGAACAAACTCATAATAGAGCGCATCGAAACCATGTAGAAAATATTAAGCAAATAGAAAAATTATACTACTGGCCTGAAATGCGAAAACGAATGAAAGAATACGTACGAAATTGTATAACTTGTAACAGAAATAAATATGACCGTCATCCTAAACAGATTCCGATAGGAAAAGCACCGACTCCGGATAAAGAGGGAGAACAGTTGCATATAGACATTTTTTACGCTCAAAAATTGAAATTCATTACGTGTATAGACGCGTACTCAAAATTTTTAATACTAAAAAATATTGAAGATAAATCAAATATTGAGGAAAAAGTTTTGGAATTGCTCCAAGCTTTCCCAGATGTGAAATGTATAACATTAGATAATGAACCAAGTTTCACAACACCCCAATTCAAATCGTTAATGCAAAGATTAAATGTGGAAATCTATTTTTGTGATCCACGTCACAGTACAACCAATGGACAGATAGAAAGAGTTCATTCTACAATAATAGAAATTGCTAGATGCATAAAAGAAGAATATAATATAGTTAGTGATTTAGAAGCAATTTTTAGAGCAAGTCAACAGTATAATTTGACAGTACATTCAGTGACAAAATTAAAGCCGAAAGATGTCTTCCACAATAAAATAAATCACGAAAATTTACCTGATATTCTCAAACAAGCACAGGGAAAAATGATTGCGACTCATAATAGGAATAGAATAGGAAAACAATTCCAAACAGGAGAAATTGTTTATGAAAAGATTATAGGGGAAAGAAACAAACTTAAACCTAGATATAGGAGACAACAAGTAAAGGAAAATCTAGAAAATAAGATAATAATTAATAATAGAGATAGAATCATACATAAAGATAATATAAAATCTTAATTGCTTATAGGTTTTCAACATGATAATACTCGTTATTACAACCTTAATCGGCTTAATAACAGCTGACATTATAGACTACACTCGACAAGATTACATATTAATTGAAAATGGAGATGTCTCTATTTACGAAAACTATGGAGATATTCTTCACGTCACTAATTTAACATATTTTGAAAACATTATAGAACAGGAAAAACAAAATTTTTATAACAATGTTCATTATGACGAAAATAATAAAAATAATAATGAGCTAGAAATCAGAAATTCAGAAACTGAGTCAGAAATTTTAGTAATTGAAACATTATTAGGACAATTAAAACAAAAACCTATCAGACAAAAAAGAGGTATTAATGAACTAGGAACACTTTGGAAGTGGATAGCAGGTACCCCGGACCATGACGATTTTATAAGAATTAATGACAAATTAGACGAGCTAGTTTCAAATAATAATAAACAGTTTACAACAAATTCTGAAATTTTTAAAATTATTACGGAATTAACTGATACAGTACAGAATATTAAAGGAGACACAATAACTAAAACATTAAGAAGGAAAAGAAATCAATATATTATACATGAACTACAAAACATGATAAATACAATAACTTTTGGTAAAGTAGGAATTTTGAGCCCTACTATTTTGCACTTTGACGAATTAAAAAATATAACATATTACCAGCACGGCACAATGACCATCACAGATCTAATGGATATTTCAAAATTTAAAATAGCCCAAAAAAATGATATAATGGTACTATATATAAAATATCCAAAAATTATGTTAGCATGTAAATATTACGAAGTAAGAGCAATTGCACAATCAGATGGTAAGCTTATTATTGATAAAAATATAACCAATTGTAACAATAAGTTCCTTAATGTAAAAGATTGTAAAACAGAAATTTTAAATACATATTGTAAACTAAACAAGCAAAGTACATGTTTATCAGAAATTTTAAATAAAAAACAAGGAAAATGTACAAAAATAAAAGAATGAAACTTTCCAATTGAAATTATAAAACCAGGAGCAATATTGGTTTCAGGAGAAAATATTGTAGAAAATCAAACTTTATCAGGAACATATTTAATAACATTTGAAAATAATACGGTAATAGAACCTATGAAAATATTGAAGCAAAGATTTGGAATTATTTAAAAAATGATTATGTAAATAACTTTGAAATTTTGGAATATATAGAAACAACCAATAAACAACTCAAATTGGAAAATATAAATATAATAGGCAAAGAAGATAAAAATGTCAAAACTCATTTATATATTTTATATATTGTCATAATTTTATGCATAATTTTGGTAATTTACATTTACATTAAATTCAAAAAACCGCATAAAACTGCCAATCAAAATGAAAATATAGAAATTCAAGAAAATACATATAAAGTTATATTAAATCAAATAGAAAAATTAACAGAAAATAATGAAGAATCGGGGACGATTCATCTTAGAGAGGGGGGAGTTAACGGCAGATCACACATAGCGGCACAATGATTAATATAAACAATATTGCTTATTGGAAAAAGCATAATTTGTATCTTACAGATTCATAATACAATTTTGCATACTCAGCAATTATGCAGCTGCATAATTGCGACTCATTTAACTTCTTTATTCAGAATTGAAATTTGATATATTTTTTCCGCTCTGAATGGAAAATTCCATTCAAAGGCGTCAAATAACTTCATTGTCCAAGACATTGGCATTTCATCATAGCGTGATGCAATGCCAACGCCTTATGGTGAAATTAATTATTAAGTAAACATAATAAATGTATAAATAGGCTAAGATTGAAAATAAAGACGGTTCTTTTCTCAAAGTTTGTAACTTGAACAACTCGAGTTTTAATTTATCCGCGAAGACGCGAATTAATATATATTTTTTACTGTTTCCCAAACGGGGAAACATAATTTGCTTGGTTCGTGTGAGTCATATGCCTTGGTTATAATGGACGGGGCGAATCGTAACAAATCGCGGCGAATTCGTAAGGATCTATTGATTTTAGATTGTTCCGTTTTATGTTACGTTTACGTGTATTATAACCATTTGCATTCATTTCCCATACAATAGATAATTAAGTGACAGTTCACTCCGTTCCGTTACTTCCATTATAACCCAGGCATAATGTAATAAACAAAGTGAAATCAATATTTGACGTACGCTGTGACTGGAACAAGTGTTCACATTTTGATTTTTTCTTTAAATATTAATAATGTTTGGCGAAATATATACAGTGACTCAAAAAAGTGTTCACTTATTGATTTTTTTAAATGTCCAAATTGTTTGTCAAAGATAAAATTTGATAATTTTTCAACAAAAATATCGTCCATGCTTTAACCAAAACCAGATAAATAAAAGTTTAAAGCTTTATACAAAATTTAGAATTTTCCTTAAGTTTTTCCAAAGTTGTAAACTTTCATTTTTATGGTTTTGGATAGAGCATGCAAATAACAAATTTTTATAGAAAAATAAACAAATATTATCTTTGACAAACAATTCGGGCATTTAAAAAAAATCAATAAGTGAACACTTGTTTGAGTGACTGTATATATGTATTTAGATTAATGTCTTGGTCTTCATTTTGTCATTGTATAATTTTTGATGCAGCTGTCTCGCTTTTAATTTTTTATTCAAATATTACATTCGAAAATATATTCTACATCTAAAAAATAACCTTTTTATTTCTTCTTCCAATGCAACATGCGCACTTTTGTAAAGTAATATTTCTAGCAAATTTTTATCACTACAAGTTTTGTCCTTATTCACACAGCTGAAAACATTTTCCAAAAAACTTAGATGCCTAGGTTTTTAAGCCTTCCATCTCCTTTCTGATCAACACACGTCAAGGTACTGTCCTTTGAAATTTTGTCTTGTAGGTTTAGTTTATGAATTAAAAAACCACCCAGGTATTCCAGTCCGTCCTAGTGAAAAAAATTCAAATTTGAATGTAGATTTGAAGAGGGAATTTTGTCAATTTCATTGCTGAGAACGTGCTCTTCCTGAATTTCTTCTTCATTCTCCAAAAAATATTCTGGTTCCGGGTCCAATGTTAGCCATTCTGTGTTGCTTTCCTGCACATTTAGTGCCGAACTTAAGGTTTCGGTGTTTCTTGCTACAAAAAAGAGAAACTATAACAAGAATGCTTAATTATATAAGTTAAATTAATACCAAACAAATACTTTCTGAGGCGATATTTGAAATGAAGGGGACTTGGATGATCATATTGCTCTCCAATGCTCCTCATAGTGCCGAAAAAGTGTTCTAAAATATCTTGATTTAAACGTTGTGTTAAAATATATTGCATTCCAAATTTTGCTCTTAAATAATTATACATGAGCTTCAGGGAGATATTGGAAATAATTATTCCTTTTTGAAATGGAGCTATGCTTTTTTTATTGGGTATTAAAGGTTCTGCCATAATTTTTGTCATTTTATCAGTAATTTTATCTTGTTTGGGAAGAGCTTTTCCGTAAGGCATGTGGTACGGCGTAAGATTTGTTTCAAGTGTAGAATTGAAAATGTCGAACCATTTATTTACCAGATCAATGAAATCTGCACACTCAACTGCGTTGGTTATTTTTTCTGCATTCATATAACACATTTTCATTGTCTTTGCGCACGTGTTTGAAAAAAGCTCGGATGCAAGCTTAACTTTTTGTCTACTTGGGCCTTTTACTGTAAGATGCTCTTCGCTTAGCTTAAATATTATGGTAACATCCGAAGTTGATGTTAAATTCAAAACTTGTTTAATAGCTTGTACAGTTATAATCTTTCCCTCTTCTGGTTTCTTATTAGCTTAAGTAAATGCGGGACACTCAGGGTGAACGAACCAAGTTTTGGCTAGAAGTCCTGTAAACAAAACAAGTAAGAAAGTCTAAGTTCGGGTGGAGCCGAACATTAAATACCCGGCGCAAGTATTAAATAGTTTTTCACCTTTCCGAAAGCTACCGCTAGATGGTAAGCCGGTATAAATTTTGAGTAAATTAGCGTCCTTAAATTTCGAAATATTGCAGTTTCAAGCATTTCTGAAATTTACCGTTATATGAATAGCGGCCGTAATTTTAGTCCGATTTCAATAATTTTCAACGTTTTGCTTTTATGTGAGAAGCACAATAAAGACACCGAGTTTGGTACAAATTGGTAGAACAATTACCGATATACATATGTGTGATCAAAAGTGGGCGGTGCCACGCCCATTTTTCAAAATTTTACCATAAACGTATTTCTTGGTAAAAAATTGTTGCAAGCATCAATTTTGAATAAATTAGCTTTAATATTTATTGATTTATCGAAGATTTTGTATTTCTCTAAATTACCGTTATATGGGATGTGGGCGTGGTTATTGTCCGATTTT
>NW_016158802.1:66555-67027 GCF_001687245.7 Rhagoletis zephyria | reverse complement strand
AATAATCTTCAGTAGTTACTAAAATATCGCAGTATTCGTATTTCCGAAAGTTACCGTGATATGGGATGTGGGCGTGGTTATTTTCCGATTTTGAAAATTTTCGTCCATTTGGTATGCTGTACCAGGGTCAACAACTGTGCCAAGTTTGGAAGAAATTGGTGCAGCGGTTACCAAGATATACACATGTAACCATAAGTGGGCGTGGCTACGCCCATTTTCCAAAAATTTATAATATTCTTATTTTTCGTCTAAAAATTATTGTAAATATCAATTTTGAGTGAATAATCTCCAGTAGTTACTAAAATATCGCAGTTTTCGTATTTCTGGAAATTACAGTTATATGGGAAGTGGGCGTGGTTACATTCAGATTTCGCCCATTTTCAATACCAACCTACCTTGGATTAACGGAAACCTACATACCAAATTTCGTTGAGATATCTCAATTTTTGCTCGAGTTATCGTGTACACGGAC
>NW_016158802.1:53500-66545 GCF_001687245.7 Rhagoletis zephyria | reverse complement strand
GATTTCGCCCATTTTCAATACCAACCTACCTTGGATTAACGGAAACCTACATACCAAATTTCGTTGAGATATCTCAATTTTTGCTCGAGTTATCATGTATACGGACGGACGGACAGACGGACAGACGGACGGACAGACAGACATGGCTTAATCGATTTCTCTATTCATTCTGAGCATTTATGTATACATTTATGTATATCTTTCTCGATTCGTTTTGGCTGTTACACACAACCGTTATGTGAACAAAATTAATATACCCTTGTGCACAAGTGCGCTCGGGTATAAAAAGAACTGTGCATAATTAAAAAATTGAGTCAGAAGTAAAAATTTACTCTTACATATCGACACACCAATATCTTTCCACATAGCTTGGTTGGAAGGCCCCATGTTCGAAACAACTGCAACAACTGTAAATTTTGCTTTATATAATTTTGAAATGATGTCATTTAGAATGTCCTTTGTTATTTTACAATCAAACGCGTAAAATATTGGCTGCTTCCAAGAAGCTCTTAATCCTCTAACTAACACGCATTGAACATAATTGGAAGGTTTTCGCACAACTTTTTCTAAAGGATCATACTCGTAACAGGAGGCTATCTTCATTTCGTCCATTGAAAGCACGCAAAGTCTTTTTTCACTAGTTAAATGACTCCGTTCCATTAACTGTGTAATGTTGCTTATTAATCCTTCTTTGAGTTTTAACTTTCGTACCCATCTGTTCAATGTTGCCACCGATGGAAGAGGGTAACCATTTTTAAGCAAATGTCTGTACGCCCTTGGACCTGAAGCATGCAAAATGACAGAGGAAGAGATATCTGACCACTTCCAATGTGTCGCTTTGTTTTCAATTAGCTTTTTGATTTGTCCTTCCGTAAAAATTTTGTTGACAGCGGCTACATACATACATATCGCAGTTAATAGAAAATAAATCTGAAATGCCCTTGCATCGTCGCTGAAATGCAAAAGGCAGTAACTAAAATGTTTTATTGCATCAAATGATATGAGGACTTGTAATTGAATGAAATGCATCATAATCAATCAAAAAGTGAATTTTGGTTTTTTAGTTAGTTAGGTTTTTTTTGAATTTCAGCGAGAATATTAGATAGGGCCTTTTTATATTAAGGTAACGATTCATTCATATAAAAATTTGCATCTACACATTGCATGTGCACATAAATATATGTATGTATGTGTGTACATAGATATGTGACTAAGTATCACTTAAAAATCTGCTTGATTGACCTCAGAAACTTATTTTAAACCAACAAAACTCACTCAGTCTGGACCTCTTTACTTGTATATAAACTGTTATTTCTGCAATGGCATTCGCGCAGGTGTGAAAGGAATTTCGCCCAGTTCCACAGTAAAAACTCTTGGCCACAAACGTGCAAGACAACGAAAACAACTTTCTACCGGATGAAATAACTTTTGCAAATACAAGTTTTCCCGATATCCTAAGAAATTTTAAGAAAACTTTAATACATATAGTATTTACATATATGTATACATACCTCTCATCTGGTGAAATGGCAGGTAACATCTTTGATGGTACTGCATCTGGATCGAGGCGCCTTCTCTTGGCATTAATACTTGCATAAATTATTTCATTCGATTTGAAGTGCAGAGCGCAAACTTTCTATTCATGATTTGAAATCAAATTTTTTTATTTTGAAATTAATTTATAATGTCGTTAGTTTCAAATGGGTTAACGCAATGACAAAACCGTTGTCATATAAGCGTATAAAAAATAAATATGTCATATATTGATTTCACTTTGTTTATTACATTATGGTGTGAGGTACAAGTGCTTGATTGTATCAAGTTGCTCGAATCGATACAAAAATATGTTGCGTGTATACATATGTATATATGTACATTAGGCTGCATCACCAAAAAAAGTTGTGGTTTTTCCGCCGGGATTACAAAACTTATTATATTTTAAGACGTCCACCAAAATATTTCGGAAAAAAATTAAGATTTAAGCGAGCTGGACCGATTGGAAAATACCTCCAAAAATGGAGTTTTTCATGAATAAAAATAGTTTCTTAAAGATTTTTTTTTGAAAAAAGTCCCCTCAGATGACAAAACAGATTAAGCTTAAAATATCTGCATAAAAATATTTAAAAATCTTTTCAACGGAATCGTAAGAATGAGCTTTTTGATGCTGTTTTTTTTACTTTTTTCAAAGATTGATTTAAAAAAACCTTGAATAACTGGGCCACAACTGTTCTTATTTAGACTTATGGGATCTCGATAGAAAAGTATTATCACACTGTTTTTATTTCTGTCAAAAAAAAATCTTAACACAACTTAATTCATCTTTGAATGACGTTCGTTCATCCTACCTTTCTCTTTCATCCTTTTAATTAGTTTATTATCAAAGAAATAAAAAGGGTGAGAAAATACCTTTCCAATGAAAGCTCTTAAGTCTAAATCGGAAGAGCTTAGGTTCACTTATTCAAGTTTTTCTTATACCAATCTTTGAAAAAAGTTAAAAAACAGCATCAAAAACCTCATCATTACGATTCCGTTTAAATTTTTTTTTTAACATTTTCATGAAAATTTTTTAAGCTTAAACTGTTTTGTCATTTGAAGGGATTTTTTCAAAAAAAAAATCTGTAAGAAACTATTTTTATTCATGAAAAACTCCATTTTTGGAGGTATTTTCAAATCGGTCCAGCTCGCTTAAATCTTAATATTTTTCCGAAATATTTTGGTGGAGGCCTTAAAATATAATCGATTTTATAGTTCCAGTGGAAAAACAGTACCGATCTCTTTTGTATGTGGAGTAGAGTGGTCCAAAATAATAAAGTCGGAATAAATAAGATAAGCAAAGTTTTCCGATCGAAAAATATTGATTTTCACGAATTCTACACTATTTCTACGAAAAGTTGTTTTTTCCCCATATAAAATACATTGAAAACTTTGAGCGCTTTGAGCACACCCTATTTTTTTTTATTTCAAAATAAAAAAATAGGGGTAAATATAATGTTTTTTGGCATAGCACAATGCTTGGGGCTGGCAGCATTAAAAATGCGACCTTATTTTTTTTACATACATTTTTGGACNTGAGCTATTGTTGTCCTGGTCTCCCGAGGCAGATGGAGCTCCGTCGCGTCAATGTCCGGTGTTTGTGTGCCTAGAACGGCATTCACAGGTCTTGAGTCTACATAGCTCGAGACTGCGTCCCTGTGAATGCCGTTCAGGGCCTGTGAGCTGACGGGTCCAGAGGTTGCTTAATGAACCTCTAGACTTCGTCCGTCAGTTCATATAGATGCCTCCTGACGTGCCTCGGCGAGGGCTCCTCTGCAAGCAGCTGTCTATTTGGGTGGCCACATCTGTGGCTCCCAGCAAGAAACTGCTTGCAGAGCATCGTGTTGTGCTCCCTAATTGGGAGGCATCCAGTCGCTGTCATAAGTGCTGTATTTTGTACCGTATGTAGCTGCGTCCACTGCGTCCTACTAGTCCCCGGCGACCACACTGGTGCTGCGTAGTTTAAAACCGGCCGGCCTATTGCCTGGTATGTTGCCAGCAACGTTCCTTTGTCTTTGCCCCAAGTACTGCCGGCTAGCGACTTGAGGACTTTGTTGCGGCTCTGTACTTTATGGACAATAGCGGTTGCGTGCGCAGAGAAGGAGAGCAGGCTGTCGAATGTTACTCCGAACTAGGTACTACTTTTCCGTGGCGCACTTTTTTAGGAAATTTCACTTTCAACTGTGTAACCAGACATTTGTATGCGCATAAAAATATTAATGACGTAAAAATTAAGTTAAAAACATTTCCATAGCCGTTCATTACCGTTTTTATAAATTTATATTATAAGAGCGTATTTTATAAAGATGAACAAAGGCACGCCAAGCTAGTAGAAATCAGCAGTAACTACCCTGCAGTGAAACCCCAAACTTGTCAGGAAAAATACTAGTTTACAACTAGAATTTCCTGACTGAAACCGAACTAGTTCAAAAGTGATCAGACTTGTAGTAAGTACAAAAAGATTTATTCATGCCCTGTTTTATTNTAATAGTTTTGATTTTAATAAAAGAAAATTAATGTATTTTTCTGCAGAAAAGGTTCACTTTTATTTAATGATTGAAATATTGGTATGGATCAGAGAAATAGAGTGTTTTGCCAAAACTTACGAAAATTGGAGATAACTTATTTTACTGGATAGTTATTGTTATGTGTTCAATGGCGGATAGAGGGGGGGGGGAGCTCGAAAAAGCAAAATTTCGGATAAAATATATTATCTCAAATTAGAAATTTTAAAAAAATTTTTATTAAGTTTTTTTTATTTTAATCTTCAATCGCACAGTTTTTTNGCACGCCAAGCTAGTAGAAATCAGCAGTAACTACCCTGCAGTGAAACCCCAAACTTGTCAGGAAAAATACTAGTTTACAACTAGAATTTCCTGACTGAAACCGAACTAGTTCAAAAGTGATCAGACTTGTAGTAAGTACAAAAAGATTTATTCATGCCCAGTTTTATTTCACTTCGACAGTTTAATACAATAGAGTACTCAAAATATTATAACTTTTATATGAGTATATGGTAAACCGTTAAAGCGAGTACGTACTCGCAATTTTACCATACCTGTTAAATAATGATTAATATTCANGTTGTTATAACCGTTTAATGTTTAAATACCGATATTAGCACCATTTTAATGATTAATAATGAGTTATTGAAACCAAAAAATTGAATTATTTCGTTAAATTTAATTACATCATTATTTTGCTATTTTTGACCGTTTTCAATTATTTTTGACTTTTTAATTACACGATTAATATAATTATTTGATTAACTTCAATTATCAATCAACAAGCCAAAGTATAGACAAAAATTAAGAATATTAATCACTGCTTGAATTATTGATTTATTTTATTCTTATCCAAATCTCAAATTTTAAACATTATTTATTACTTTTAAAAATTTTTAAAAAGAAATGACTGAAATAGTTAATGAATTTAATTTATTTTAATGAAAACTTATATTTTTATTTTAGTTCACTCAAAAATTAACAAAAGTATTCGTTTTATTTTCAACTGAAATGTTTTCTTTTCCATATTTAATATTATTAAAAAAGATAAAAATATAGTATTTATTGTACCTGAAAGCTTTTACTTTTAGTACCATGTAATGGAAAATGCATTTAAGTTTATGTTCGAAAGTTTCAAATATTTATGTATTTATTTTTCCTTTTTGTTTATACTAAAAAAATTTAACACTAATTATTGGCAAATCTAAGGCTGCTAAATAAAAATGTGTAATGTATTAAAATGTACTAAATCAAAAGTTTTTTATTGTATATTCTTGAATTCGTTGTATTTTTTTGACATCGAAAGTAGTGGTTTTGGTCCATAATTGGACTAATATTTTTCACTCTATTTTAAACTAGTACGAGACTGGTATATTTCTGATCGAAATCTGACAATTGCCATCTCGTAGAACATCCCCATGTTAAAAATACCAGTTGATTGCATGGAAAAAAGATAGTTGGCTGACTAGTTGGGCATGCGGTTCATAATAGTTGTGAGGTAGTTTGCAACTAGTACATTTCACTACAGCGTATTTTACGCCAATTTTTTGCTGGTCCTTCTGCTTGTTTTGAGAGCAAACAAATTTTACTATTACAATTATCATAACTACTGTACGAGAACAAAGAATTTCTGCTGATGTCACGCAAATAGCTGATTCTATCAAATTCGCCAAGGAAAATAGCGGTACTGCTGAAGGCGCCACCTCGTGAATGTGCGGCGTGCACACTTGTCTGCATCGTTGGCGTAGCTCATTTTTGGTAGAAAATTCTTGAGTATACGANAAAAGTATTCGTTTTATTTTCAACTGAAATGTTTTCTTTTCCATATTTAATATTATTAAAAAAGATAAAAATATAGTATTTATTGTACCTGAAAGCTTTTACTTTTAGTACCATGTAATGGAAAATGCATTTAAGTTTATGTTCGAAAGTTTCAAATATTTATGTATTTATTTTTCCTTTTTGTTTATACTAAAAAAATTTAACACTAATTATTGGCAAATCTAAGGCTGCTAAATAAAAATGTGTAATGTATTAAAATGTACTAAATCAAAAGTTTTTTATTGTATATTCTTGAATTCGTTGTATTTTTTTGACATCGAAAGTAGTGGTTTTGGTCCATAATTGGACTAATATTTTTCACTCTATTTTAAACTAGTACGAGACTGGTATATTTCTGATCGAAATCTGACAATTGCCATCTCGTAGAACATCCCCATGTTAAAAATACCAGTTGATTGCATGGAAAAAAGATAGTTGGCTGACTAGTTGGGCATGCGGTTCATAATAGTTGTGAGGTAGTTTGCAACTAGTACATTTCACTACAGCGTATTTTACGCCAATTTTTTGCTGGTCCTTCTGCTTGTTTTGAGAGCAAACAAATTTTACTATTACAATTATCATAACTACTGTACGAGAACAAAGAATTTCTGCTGATGTCACGCAAATAGCTGATTCTATCAAATTCGCCAAGGAAAATAGCGGTACTGCTGAAGGCGCCACCTCGTGAATGTGCGGCGTGCACACTTGTCTGCATCGTTGGCGTAGCTCATTTTTGGTAGAAAATTCTTGAGTATACGAAGTACAATATTTCTATTGTGTAAATTCGAGTCGCGGTTCATTACGATTAAGTGCAAATAAAGTTTCGGTATTTCGACATTTGTGAAGAAGTGCAAAAAATAAATAGATCCTGGAAATCTGTGTCAATAATGGTAAGTATTTTTTTAATTTTCTTTACTGCACAGTTACCTACAGTAACAATAAAGACACCACATTTTTACTATTTACGGCTATTTTTCCATTGTTTGTCTATTGTCTAATATTAATAATAATAATAAAAACAGCTTATTATCTAACAAAAACAATATAAGTCCAAATTTTAAACATTGTATAAAAATCAGAGAAATTCAACAAAATTAGGGCAAACTTTTCATTAAGATTATTGACGATGTCAAGCATTTTCTTCATACAAAGTGTGTTCGAACATTTTTTGTATGGAATAAAATAATAACAATATTCGCTAAAAAATTTATCAAAAATCAACACGAATTTTGAGCTACTTGAAACTTGTACTTTCTTAAGCTAGAATTTAATGCGCCATAAAACTGCATACCTAGAATTTTTCTAGAAAATCTTAATAAAAAGTTTGTTGTAAAAATTGTTTCCTGAATTTTTCTAATATTTCTACAAAGTTGAGCTGTTTTTTTAATAAAAAAATAATAAACAGTAAACGAGCAATGGAAAAAAGCCGAAACTGGTCAAAATATCGTGTCCCTATTAATTTTTACATGACTGTATGAGTGTACATATATAATAGATTGGCGCTTACACATATGTATGTTAGTGTTTGGCCTAGCTTCTCCTCCGACTTGTAGCGTGCGCCTTGATATTGTCACACAAATCAGAGGGACCTACAGTTTTACGCCGACTCCGGATTGCGAATGGATTTTTATAAAAAGCTGTTTTTTCATGGTAGAAATACACTCGGAGGTTTGACATTGCCTGCCGAGGGACGACCGCTGTTAAGAAAAAACTTTTTTGTTCTAAATTTTTTACGATATTGCTTTGACCAGGGATTGAACCCAGGTGCTGCGGAGTGGAAGCGCGCACTGCTTACCACTACACCACAGCGGCCGACTACTGAGTGTACATATGTACTTGAAAAGGAATAGACTTTTATGGATCTAAGATCTTATTTTGCATCTCTTATTTTATAAAATTGTTTGTTTAAAGTTAATATTAATAATGTGATCAAATTCAGAGTCTCATCAGCTTCTTAGAACGCTTTCATCAGCTTCCTTAGAAAAAGACGGTATCAATTTGGAAGGAGAGTATAAAGTGTGGTTGGAACGATGGACAAATAAGGAAAGCGAAAAGCCATTTCCAAAATCAGCAGCAGAAGTTCTTGGTAAATGCGACAGGTAAATGCAAAGGAACTCCTTTTCCATACAAAAAAAAAAAACAAAAATAAATAATATAAAAAAACTTTTTATAAATGGACTAAAAAGTAGAAAATAATATTTCTCAGTCCCATAGAATTTGTTTTGATAACTTTTGATTTTGAAATTTTAGCAAAAGTCATTATAAACAATCTATGAAATTGAAAATGAAAAACGTGGAGCGCATGCAATACAAAGCATTCGATTTAATTGACAATAGTCAAACTACATAACGTAGACCTAAAATTTCTACAGCGAAAGTAGAACTTTGAAATCGATTTTAAGCGGTCGTTATTCATATACCCACATACATACATACATATATTACTTTTCATATCAATTCAAGTGTATTACATGCGCCCCACGCTTTTCATTTTCAATTTCATAGATTGTTTATAATGACTTTTGCTAAAATTTCAAAATCAAAAGTTATCAAAACAAATTCTATGGGACTGAGAAATATTATTTTCTACTTTTTAGTCCATTTATAAAAGCGTTGTATATTAAAAAGTTTTTTTTATATTATTTATTATTTAATACTTTTGGTAACTTTTTGGTAATCTTTTTAAAAAATCTTGGTAACATTTTTTCTAAGTGTGCGTACATATTTTTAGGCTTCGTTTTCTGCATAAACATCCGAAGTCTAATTATATATCATTACTAGCTTATACCCACGGGTTTCACCCCGCGCTTTTATACAAATATGAATAATAATTTAATGATGTTAGATTTTATTTCTGTGCCCATTTCGTTATAGCTCGTTATTTTTTAATCGAGTTAAGGCATTTAGCCCGTTTAAAACTATAAAATTATAAAATCTCGTCTACGCGCTAGGCATACGAAAGATATCAATCCCTCTAAGTTTATCTTAAAATGGTTCCAGGTATACGACGCGTGAACGTGTAACCTTCTTGGAGGTGACACGGCGGGTTCTAATATTTCCAACTCAAATTTAGTAACCTGGCCTTGATAAAATACCACTTCTCATTACTGTAGCAAATGCCTCAAGCGAACGGTTTGGCGAAGCGAATGGATTGGCGGACGCAACTTAAATATACATTCAAAGTGTTCGCTTTTACCAGCTTGTGCAAGTTCTTTGCATCGCGCACACTTTTAATACCTTCTCTGCCTTTTAATTCACTTCGCCAAACCGTTCGCTTCGCCAAAATCATTCGCTTCGCAAGTGATGATACTACCCAAAATATATACGAATATTGCGAATACAGTTTTTATTTTTTATTTTAAGCCACATAAAACGTACAATTTCTGTTGTACATATGTGTATATATAAGTATAATAGTTCAATACTACAAAAATACAGTTTGTAAGCAGTTACAATTAAAATAGAGAATTTCATAAAAAAACAGTTAAAACAGTTTATATTTCTTTTTCAACTCTTGTTTCTTCCACACAGGCAGCTCATCAAATTCCCAAAAAGACATACTGAAGAGAGAGACGAAGTCATCATGTGTTAAGTGCACCTGAGAATAAAAAACAAGAAATAAATATGTTAATTTTGCTGAAGATGCATACATTATTAAAAATGGTTTAATATAAAAATATAACTGAGTTTCAAGCAGAGACCTTTGATGCTTCTAACTCTTATTATTTGAGAAATATCGATTAAGTTATTAGTTTTAATTTCTTAAGGCAAAGCAAAGTTAAGATGTACTTGTACTTGTGGCCCCGAAAGCGCCCTCCTTTTCAGGAACACGACTGGCTTACAGTGCCCGATAACAATAAGAGACCTAGAAGAAAGGCAACGCGGGTTATCGGACCAAACTTTAACGGTGAACCTGAGGTTGCTTCACAATTAAAGCGGGTGCATTTATCATCGTTCCTGCTACCTCTAATTGCATTTTGGTCTATGTTAAAAAACATACCGGTATCGGAAAACATCGTCTTGATGCCCCCACGCATCGACTATTTATACATCGAGTGGAAAATTTTCGATGCATCGAAGCAAAACATCGATATTTTCGAGGCATCGATGTTTTTTCGGCATACCTAAGTTGTGTAGCAACTTTCATATGAGTTCGAAAGTGTAAATAAACAATTAAGAGCAGCGCTGTCTTCGGCTATGCCGAAGGCTTCATACCTTTCATGAAAATTTTACTTTAACAGATTACTGCATTTGAAAAAATTTATATATTCACAGCATACATAGGTAGAGGAGATACATATAAAAAAATAATATCTAAACAATCAAAGGTATAGGAGAATACCTTATATAGCACCAATCTAAGAGATTTTCACTGCTATGTGATCGGTATGTACACCGGAAACACAATTTAATGGATTTAGCTTCCTAAATAAATGAGATATTTCGCAAGCACTGGTATCTGAACAATCAGTGGTATAAGAGATAAAGCTTATGCAGCATAGATTTTGACGATTTTCTCAGTAGACTTTGTATTATCTATACATATAATAAAATTGTAACAGGTCGATTTCTGTACATTACAGATATTAAAGAAAATTTAATGTGGGGGGTCGTTATTAGAGCACCAGAAGCCAAATCAACCATTTTTAGAACTTTTGTCTGTCTGTCTGTCTGTCTGTATGTTTGTTCGCGCATCACTCGAAAACGAATGCATGAATTTGAATGGAGTTTTCACCGATGTATTGGTAGACGTCTAACTTAAAATATAGGAGGAAACAAATTAGAGAGTTGCCACCTGTTTGAAAATTGGAATTTAAGCAAATTGATAAGAAAAAATTTATTTTGCAATATGGGCGTCAAAAGGAAGAGGCTGAAGAAGGCTTACAGCCATAAATATTTTTTTAAGAGTTGCCAGCTGTTTGAAAACTTACATTTAATTTAATTTATAAGATAAATTGAATATTGCAATATGGGTATCAAACTGAAGGGGTTTAGGAAATTTTATCGCCGAAAATATTTTTAGGGAGGGCTGCTACCTGTTTGAAAAATTTTATTGTATCAAATTGATAAAATAAATGAAATCTATATCTACATCTATACCTATAATAAAATTGTAACAGGTCGATGTCTGTACCTTACAGATATTACAGAAAAATTAATATGGTGGGTTTTTATTAAAGCTACAGAAGCCAAATAAACAATTTTTAGAACTTTTGAATCTCTGTCTGTCTGTATACATATTTGTACGCGCATCAGGTGAAAACATGGAATTGAATGCAGTTTTCACCGATGTATCGCTAGAGATCTAGCTTCCAATATAGAAGAAAAAATGAGAGAGTTGCCACCTGTGTTTAAAATTTCAATTTAGGTCAATTGATACGGTAAAGTGAATACTGCAATATGGCTGTTAAAAGAAAGAAATTTACAAAGGCTTACAGCAGAAAATATTTTTGTGGAAGGTTGCCACCTATTTGAAAACTATAATTTAATTTAATTGATAGCATAAATTGAATATTGCAATATTGACATCAAACTAAAGAGGCTAGGAAATTTTAATGCTGAAAATATTTTTAGGGGATTTGCCAACTGATTGAAAAATTGTATTCATTAAAATTTGTAAAATAAATGAAATATTGCAATACGAATATTAAACTAAAGAGGATTAGGAAGCTTACTTTTGAAAATATTCTTGAAGCGGGTTGCCACTTATTTGAAAACTTTAATTCAGTTAAATTTATAATATAAACTAAGTGTTGCCATATGGGTATCAAACGAGAGTATTTGAGAATAATAAAATTGCAACAGGCCGATATCTGTACATAATAGATGTTAAAGAAAAATTAATAGGGGGTTTATTAGATCAACAGAAGCCAAATATAAAATTTTGGTATGTTTGTCTGTATGTTTGTAAGCGCATCACGCAAAAGCTAATGTATGGAGTTAAATGCAGTTTTCACCGATGTACATATTGCTAGAGCTCTAATTGAAAATATAGAATCCATTTTTTTTTTGTTTTAGTTTATCGTCGATCATTATTCCTAGGTATTTGAACGTATTAACTTTTTCCAGTGCGTCGTTGTTTATATTTAGAGTTAGCAACGGACCGTTCTCAAAATTTCGCCTTGATATAACCACAAACTTAATTTTTTTTTGTATTTCTGTGTGGAAGGTTTTTAGCTAAAAAAATTAAAACTTTTCGTTGTTGCTGCCAAAAAATTAAGAAATCTGAGACGTCACGTTTTACAATTTCATACAGTTCTCTTTACAATGTATTTCACTAAACTACTAAACGGCTGCATCGACTTGGTTCATATTTGGCAACACCTTGAAAATAAATATTCTGACCAAAAATTTACTCGGTATGTAGCTCGGGATATTCCTAAAATTCTTATACAGACTAAAACGTAAAAAACCAATATATCTCTAAAACCAATTACGCTGGGGAACTGAAACTTAGCACTGATGCATATATTGCAAATGCATTGGGAAAGGGGGCGTGGCTCCTTCCTTCCATACAAACTGAACTTCTCATATAGTTTATCTCTGGAACTGCTTACGCTAACGTCCTGAAATTCTACACAGCTACATATGTTATCAATACCGTAGTTATGGCTTAAAGTGGTAATTATTGGAAAGGCTGGCTCGATATACATTGACGTAAACGCGCAAGTATCATTCGATTGGGAACCATTTTCTCCTAGATTTCTAAATCCCATTGAACTATTGTAACTTTGTCTTTAATTTTCAGTAAGGTAAAATTTATGTGAAAATTTTGAAGAATTTTTTTAAGTTTTTCACAAAGAATGGAGCTTTGCTTTTACGAGTTTCGCTATAAACTGTNACATGCTACTAGAAAAGTCGTTAGGTGGTGCTGGAGTAGTTATTTATAAAAATCGTATTTATTAGCCGATTTCGTTCAAATATTAAATGTGAGCTATGTACCTGTGTGATGGAGAATTCTTTTGATTAAAATTTACCTGATTGGTGCCGCAGGAGTTAAGGTTGAAATTCATAACACGTATTCATTTTATGGTAAGCAATGGTTTTGCAGAAGCTGTTTTTCATGGCAGAAATGCACTCGGAGGTTTGCCATTGCCTGCCGAGGGACGACCGCTGTTAAGAAAAAACCTTTTTTCTATATTTTTTGCGATGTTGCTTTGATCAGGGCTTGAACCCAGGTGCTGCGG
>NW_016158802.1:0-53060 GCF_001687245.7 Rhagoletis zephyria | reverse complement strand
TCTGTGCGAAATGTCATGCAAATCTGTTCAGTCGTTTCCGCGTATTAATTTAATTAAAACTTGTTTAACAGGTGGCAACTCTTCCAAAAAATTAGCCTATAGTCCACTGTAGGTCATAAGCTAGCTGCTTGCAAAATTTCATGCAAATCCGTTCAGACTTTTCCGCGTATAAATTTAATTTAACTTTTACAGCAGGTGGTAACTCATTAAAAAATAGCCTATTNATTTAGTCAGATTAAAATTAATCATAATTAGCTGTAATCAGATTGAATTTAATCTAATTAACTAACTGATTAAAACATCAATCGATTAATGCCAACATTGATTTCACATACATATCCGTATACCAAGTTTCAGTTATCCCCCACAAATATTTCCAGAGATATGTATGTAATATGAAAATTCCAATTTGTATGGGAGGGGCCTTAAGTTACCGGATTTACTTTCAGTCTAAGACCATCCTTCCGAAATCCGTAGTAAGTGTACTAAATTTCGTTCTGATCGGAAAACCGGTTAAGGAAGTAGCCTATTTTTCAATCCAGGTCATAAACCATCTTTGAGCAAAATTTCATTTTCAAACAGGTGGCAATTCTCAAAAAAGTAGCCTATTTTCCAGTCTAGGTCATAAGCTATCTGTGTGCAAACTTTCATGCAAATGAGTTCAGTCATTTACGCGTATTAATTTAATTAATCTTTCCTAATACGTGATAACTCTTAAAATAGTAGCCTATTTTCCAACATACGTCATAAGCTATCTGTGCGAAATGTCATGCAAATCTGTTCAGTCGTTTCCGCGTATTAATTTAATTAAAACTTGTTTAACAGGTGGCAACTCTTCCAAAAAATTAGCCTATAGTCCACTGTAGGTCATAAGCTAGCTGCTTGCAAAATTTCATGCAAATCCGTTCAGACTTTTCCGCGTATAAATTTAATTTAACTTTTACAGCAGGTGGTAACTCATTAAAAAATAGCCTATTAACCAATCTGGCCCATAAGCTATCTGCGTACAAAATTTCATGCAAATCCGTTCAGTCGTTTCCGCGTGATGATTTCCCAAACATCCAAACATACAAACTTTCACATTTATAATATTAGTAAGAAGTGAGATATCATCTTAAACGTAGACTTGGTTGAATAAAATTTTCTTCCAATGAAATGTTTGATGGTTATTATTAGGTCTCGGAATCTCATGCAAATTCATGTTTTTATTGGGCATCTTCAAATCGAAATGGTTAAGTTATCTTTACGAATCATGAGATTTCCTTTAAAATAGCACTCTATAGTTAGCGCATATTTTATAATAAAGGCATGGTTTTGCATATTTTGCAAAGAATACATGTTTTCGCATATTTATTGCGCATATTTTAGTATTTTTTACAATAAATGCATGTCGTTTTTGCATTCTTTTGCTTTTTTGATTTACAACCACCAGAATTTAGTGTGAAATCTCTTGACAAAAAAGTTACCTACATATAATTTTTGTCTCATATATTTATCAGATAATCTTCTCGGATAGCCAAGAGACCAGTAAGTCTCTCTTCTATCCCCTACGAAATTACCCTTATATGGGTCCTGGGACATAGGGACAATTACGGAAACGAGGCAGCGGACGAACTAGCAAGGTGCGGCTCCGTACTGAATGTGTCCTACGCGGTGGACATGGGCGCCTCACTCAGCGAGATAAAAGCAAACATTTCTTAAATTGGTCACTAGAAGGCCAAGAAGAGGTGGAACAATACAGGATTACCCGGCAGTTCTGGATGTCCTACGACCCACTTAAAAACAAAGCACTCTTAGGAATGAGCAAAGAAGGTACATACAAACTTAGTGCAGTGTGCACATAGCACTTTCCCGTTGGTGTACATGCCGAAAGGATTGGATTGCCCTTCAACAGGTTCTTGCGAAGTTAACCCTGGCTCAAAAAAGATACTCGAACACTTCCTGTACGAGTGTCCTGCCCTAGTTATTGTTTTTGTACCCTAAATATATGAGGAAAATATTTTCAATTGCATATTTTACGTGTTTACAGCGCATATTTTTGAATTTTCAGTACATATTATATGCGCATGATTTCGATTTTTTAGTGCATGAGATCCGGAGCCATATTTATAACCAGGGAACGGATTTTTAGGACCTAAAAACCTATAAAAAAGGCAAAATAAAATAACGAAATAGGCTAGAAAAGGCAAAATAAAATAGCGAAATGGGCAGAAAAAGGCACTAAATCGCAAAAAAGGCAAAATAAGGCACTAAAAAAATACGAAAAATAATCAAAAAATACATTTATTTTAGAAATGTTTATTTTACAAGTAGGTTAATTATATGAAAAATTTGAACTTTGAATCTTTGACTATTTTCTTCTTTCGAGTTTTTAACTCAGAAAACTTTAATCCCTTGTTGTAGTAACATTGAACCACAAAATGCATTTTCAAGTTTTCTGGCAGAATTCTCATTCGATTTTCGCGAATAAAAGCCTTGAATGTACTAAACGTGCGCTCGACGTGAGTTGATACAAGTGGCGACAAGTCATTTTAAATCTGAAACGTTATCAGGAATTAGGGTTGCCAGACGTACTGCTTTTGGGAGTAAACGTACTCCTTTTTAGTGCAATGTACTCTCTTGTACTCAAAAAAAAAAAAAATCTGGAAATGTACTCCTTTCTGAGCTTTGTACTTCTTTTGAACTCCTTTTTCCAGCTATTAATATTTTATCATATACAGGGTGTAAAATAATATCTGTTGCACAGTTTTTTTTTTTGAAAAATAAAAGGGGCCTTTATAGATTTTGCGAAACAGTAGTTTATTGTTAATTATCCACAGATTTTACTTCAATTTTATTAATAGGTTTTTAAATTTTAACCTTCATTTGGGTTTACTGGCGGTAAACACTTTGAGAGAAAAGCGCAAGTAAAAAAAGTAGTTATTTTATAGTTTTTAAATTTAACCTTCATTTGGGTTTACTGGCGGTAAACACTTTGAGAGAAAAGCGCAAGTAAAAAAAGTAGTTATTTTATAGTTTTTAAATTTAACCTTCATTTGGGTTTACTGGCGGTAAACACTTTGAGAGAAAAGCGCAAGTAAAAAAAGTAGTTATTTTATAGTTTTTAAATTTAACCTTCATTTGGCTTTGGGAGAAAAGCGCAAGTCTTCGTCGGTTACTTTATTACATATCTTCTGTAACCATAGGCTAATTTCCCCCATTTGGGTCCTTTATACTCCGTCTTTTGTCCAAAAAAAGGCCTCATACTTAGCAATCGAAAAGACTCGAAACTGGTGACTAGGAGGGCATTCATTCGACCAACCCTATACAGGTTTTTTCTTCTTTTTTTATACAAAATCTAAGAAAAAATACACCTGAAAAAGAGGTTCGTGCCGCATGTACTTATCTCCCAACGCTGGCAAATGCAAATCAGGATTAAAATTTGAAAACCAATTAATAAAATTAAAGTAAAATATTTACAAAGTTAACAAAAAAAAACATAAAATCTATAAAGAGCCCTTTTATTTTACAAAAAACCTGTGCGACAGTTATTATTTTGCGCGCTGTACTTTGCCATTCATATTGTGGCAAACACTACTTAGTAAGCAAAGTTAAGTGTGATAGTGAAAAGGTGTAAGCATGGCCTTAGGGGCAGGGCGCTCGGGTATAAAAATCAGAAACATATTAAATTAATTATAAGGCTTAAATTAAAAAAATGACCATACATTCAGGAAGAGTCTGGAATTCTTTTGTAGTTTTTAGTTTTTTAGTTGGGGAAACTTTCCTATAAGAGCGGTCACTGAGAACCGAATTCTACGCAAAAATACTGTGGACGCAAGTGAAAATTGTGACTTTTGGCAATTTTTCTAAGGGGTCCCTGGGGCCCATAGGGGCCCTAGGTGGTCGGGAGTAACATTTTTTTCAATGGCGGTTCATGCCCTCTCCAAAAAGGTCGAAAAAGGTGCCACGTCCACTCCCTCATCGATGACCATCTCTTTAACAACCGTCCCTATTGGAAAGCCAACCCATATAGTTATTTATTTTTCACATTTATGGTTGCTTTGAAAAAAATTTCTAAGATATCTTTGTTTGTTTGTACCTGATTAATGGTAATTTGTAACAATAAATTGCACAAAAAATTAAAAAAAAAAATTGTACTCCTTTTTTATGTCATGTACTGCTTTTTTTCTATCGAGAATCCGTTTTAAAATGTGGCAACCCTATCAGGAATGAGGGCTTTTTCCTTTGCCCTTACAATTAAGGGTAGAAAAGGCAAAAAAGGCAAATATTTATCTTAAAAAAGGTAATCTCAAATGTTTGTTTTTAAATTGATATATTTAAGGGTTTGGGCCTTGGGACGTTTAAACATATTGATGCTCACTTTCGGGAAGATTTACTTGTATTTGATATCTTAGGTTAAATTCAGTATAAATTTTCTCAGTACAAATAATTTCGCGTTCAATCCCGGTTCAACCCAACAACAAAAAATAAAACAACAAACAAAGTTCTTTCTAATAGCGGTCGGCACTCGGCAGGCAATGGTAAATCTCCGAGTGTATTTCTGCCACGAAAAACAGTTCTCATAAAAATACAATCGCTGTTTGGAGTCGGCGTAAAACTGTACGTCTCTCCCCTTTGTGCCACAAATTGGAGGAGAAGCTCTACCAAACACTAATTTTTGTGTAAGGCCGTTATACCACCAATATTAATTGGCAATCAAAAGAAAAAAAAATAGGTGGTTGGCGAGAAGTGGTAACGCTCTGTTTGCTGATTGGCGAACACACGGCTGCTTTTCAAGTAATGCCTTTTTTCATTTCATACTATTTTACACACAATGGCAGCACTATAGTAAAAGTGCAACTAAAAACGCGTCAAAAATTTTTTAGTATAACATTTTTATAGTAATATTTAAGTGGTAAGCAGTGCGCGCTTCCACTCCGCAACGCCTGGGTTCAAACCTTGGTCAAAGCAACATCGCAAAAAATATAGAAGAAAAGGTTTTTTCTTAACAGCGGTCGTCCCTCGGCAGGCAATGGCAAACCTCCGAGTGTATTTCTGTCATGAAAAACAGCTTCTTATAAAAATGCAATCGCCGTTCGGAGTCGACGTAAAACTGTAGGTCCCTCCGCTTTGTGTGACAACATCAAGGCGCACGCCACAAATCGGAGGAGAAGCTCGGCCAAACACTAACATATGTGTAAGCGCCAATCTATTATTATTATTTATTTTATAATGCTAATGTAAACATATTTTTTAATATTTAATACTAATACAAATTAGCGTATTGCAACCCTGAAAGATTGGCGTACTTGCTGTTCGGTTCACTTAGCAAATCGTGCTGGTTGTTCGAGTTCGAAAATTCTCTCACTCCGCGTTGTGCACAACAAAAATTGCACTGTGATTGCCAATCGAAATTGGTAGCATAATTACGGCCTAAGCGCCAATCTATTATTACTAAAGTGACTTATGCCACTTTCAAAGTTACGAAAAATTACTGACATACCAATTTTGTCCGATGTATTTTACTGAAGTCAAGTTTTAAAAAAACACTCTGGTAGTTCACACTTGCCTGGTTATCTGGTTGTGTGTTTATATTTTTTATTCAGTTTACAGCATAAATGTAAATTTTATAGAACATAAAAATAGAAAATGCCACTAAAGTTTCAGAAACTGTAGGTGTTTGCTTATTTTATTAGCCATATAAATAAATGCTCGTAAATGTTGCATCTGCTCGCAGTGAAGTAAGTATTTGAAATCGCAAAAACCAAAACAAGTGAAACAGCTAATTTGTTGACTCCGGGCACGAATTGTGGTTTTTTGCGTTCCTCATGCTTGTTTTGGCATGTTTTGACACATTTTTTACACTTGTAAGAGAGTAACTTATTTTTATGCTCTAATTACCGAAACAGCCCGGAAAGCATGCGGAACAAAGGATTTGTTCGAGCTATGAAATAATTACCGCAATATTGCAGCTTTGTTGCCTTCTTGATGAAATGTTGCTGTTGCACAACTGAAAATATTATGAAATACTGCAGAAATTGTGCAGTAAAAATTTTTATGTTGCTTTTGATTAGCAACTGATTGTCAAAATTGAGTTCCTCGAACGCTTGACGTAGGCAGAGTCGCCCAAATCTTCGCGTAGAATGATGTCCAAAGTTATCTAGATTTTTTTTGAAAAGGTGACTTATGCCACTTTTAAAATAAACGGCTCATATGTAAGTCCATACATTTTAATAGTGCTTTCGTTTCTACCGAAAAAGGTTACCTTCTCTTTGCCCTCTACGCACAAATACTAAGAGGGCAATTAGAAGGAAAATTTTTTGTAGAAACGAAAACGCCATAAGTCAAATTGCAGCGTTAAGTCATGATTTGTATCATAACAAGGTAATTGTTGCGTTCCCTGTTAATAATTACCTCTCGCTTCAAAGGGTTGACTTCTGGTGGCAATAAATCGAGTTCCTGCTGCAATATCATAATCGGATACTTATGATGGAGGTCAAAGTCTTTCTGGTGATTTTTCATAACTGATGGTATTATGCCATTACTGTTAATTCCATTCGTGATTGTGCCATTTGTGTTTGACATATTTATTGGTTTCATAAAAGCCTGCCGCTTAAGTTCATAACTTACGTAATTCTGAAAAGATTTAAGGCAATTATTTATAGCCAATGTTTTACACAAAATCTTCACTTACAGTCCATAAATTATAATCCCAGTTCTCAAATAAACCTTTGAATGTATTTGGCTCATCGTCCTGTCGAATTACTGCTACCGCGGTGGTGGGTCGACGAGCGATAGGCACGGACTCCAGATATTGTTGAACCATTTTCATATATTTATCCTTTTCATAGGTAGAGGCTTGTTTGCCTATCCAAATATACGAAAGTAAGCCAGTGTCTAGGACATAAATAGATTCCGGCGCGAGATCTTTTTGCTCGTACCCAATAACTTCCTGGGCATTGAATTTGCCACGCTGCAACCAAGTCAAAAATAGCTGCGGCTGCAGACGGGACTTTGTCGCATTATTGTTATTGTTGCCTACATAAGAACCATTTTGCGGTGATCCGTTACTAATACTACTACCATTGATCAGAGGCTGCGACATGTATAAGGTGACCGAACGCCAAAATTCTTTAGGCTCCTTACCCTCAACCACCAACGAGCATTCGCCAAGCAGACTGCCAACATTTTTTGCAATCTCACGTGCATCACCCGTCGAGCTTTGGCCACACCACACCCAAACATGGCTCGTTTTTACTACATAGCAATCTCTGGCGCTCATCGAGGTCAAAGGGTATACTTCAACAGCTTTGGAATTGTAGCTAGTGTCGCCATAGATACGCAAAACAAAGTAATCTCGATTTATTAGTGCCAACTCGCTGCTAATATAGTTTATGTTGTTATTGTGATGCGACATGGTCTTTTCACTTTGTAGTATAATTAGCTTGCCATCGAAGATCTGTAAAAAATGTGGTGTTTCATCATATTCAGTCATCTGAACAAACATAGCTTTTTGCTGGAGCTTCTCGAAGGTATTTAAAGCGAAACGCTCACAGTGAGATATGTCATCCGTATTGGCTTCTGACCCACTCCATTGATAGATGATGGTGCTGACGCCCACATTTTGGGCATCGGCAAGACTTGTAGTTGGCAGCTGAGAAAAACAAGGGGTACTTGGACTTTTCGTTTGTTAAATACCACAATGCAATATACTTACCATTACTGTGTATTCGACCACATAACAGTGGTTGGTTAAAAATATAACCGCCTTGGATTGCGGTTTTTCGATCACCCTATCTTTGGTTACATGATAGATCTTTCGTTCGCCAGTTCCGTCATCAATAAGCTGCGTATCCGCGGCCATTTTCGGACGTTGACTGAGTGTGAGCGCATCAAAACGTTTAAATATTTTCGAGACTGGTTTTATTGGGGTTGCAGACTCTGTAGCGTCTGACTGCCAACTTGGAAAGAGTCGTATGAATTCTACTGGTTCATGACCTTGAATCACACGTATAACAGTCGTTGAGTAGGGGTATTTTTTCTGAAAAAAAAACATTAAATCACTTATGCTTCAATAGTTCGCCAATTAAAGTCTACCTTTTTCACAAAAGCCCGTCCATTACCCATAGCGCTAATCTTATCCTGGTGTGGCGCCATATTGCCCACCCATAGCCAAACGCCTTCCAAGCAATCGTCCAAAACATAAGCTGTAGTCGTATCACTTAGGTCTTCTTTTGTCGGTATAGCCACATCCAGCTGATCCAAATGCAGCCGGGTACCACGATAGCCACATTTATAGATCTTCAGTTTGTTGTTGTGGTGTTTGTCGGGTGTTGCCGATATTTGACTTACTACACGTTGACTTAGTGGTAGAAATGAATTCCATTGATTCTTTAACTTTTCCGGCATTGATTGCTCATACCCATCGTCTACAACTGTTACATCGTTGGCATTTACTCCCAACTTTGTTACCCAATCGAGAGCACTGCGTCGTTCAGCTGAACTGCTCGAGCGACCAATCCAAACAAAAGCATTTGACTCTGTTTTTAGCAGCATGATATAATCGGAGCCGAAATAGTCCCACGATATACTGTCCATTTCAATGCAACGCAGCCATTTGCGACCATGAAGTTGATAGAGCCGATTCATAAGTTTTGAACCAACCAAATTGCTTGAAAGAATACTGTAATGGTAAATCATATTCAGTATTAATATGTATATATATAATATCGTTCAGGAAGGAACTTACGTGAAACCCTTTTTGAAATAGGATAAAAAGCGTGCACTCTCGTTACCCTGCGCCTCGCGATATTCAGTAGCTACATTGTTAAAGTATGAGTCCAGCTCTTGGATTTTATGCGCGACATTAGAACGCTTCTGTTCGGATACTTTCTCGCCCAGCCAGAAGTGTATGAAACGATCTAGATACGTGCCAGCCTTGGTTTCACGTGTCTATGTAAACATAAGGAAGTTATACACTTATTTATATGTATGTATGTTTAATAAATATATTGCTTTAGAAGGCTTGTGTAAATGTTTTTACTTACAATTGTATCCTGATTGACGTAAGTGCCCTTTGGTCCAGCTGCGTAGATAATATACGCACAGTCGTCAATGAAATTGCCATATTGGGTTTTAGGCTCAGCTTCCAAACGATCCTCTTCGATTTTCCAAATATGAAAACAAATTGCGTTTTTTGCAATTTTTCGAAAAGATGCGTCCACTTTTATATCAGATATGGAGTTTGAGCAGACTTCCTGGAAATCAATGAAAAAATGAAAATACCGTTTTATAAAGATATATATACATATACATATATACATATAATAAACGAGATTTTTCGTTTTTTTACTCTACTATTACTCAGTTCGGAGATCTTTCAAAGTTACCAACAAAACCCTTTTGACCCTTTTTCGAAACACTAAGAGAGATCTTCTTCTTTTTTATTCCATTATAACTCTCTTGGGAGCAGAAAGCGATGTCTCCCAAAGTGATACATCCAAGTGTGTTATTTTTACTTAATACTAGCAGACCCGGCGAACTTCGTCCCGCCCAAAACTAATTTTTTTATTGAAACATTTGACCCAACGTTTTCGCCACCAATTCACGTTGTGGTCGACATAAGGCATATCCTCCATTGCCGTCTTAAATAACCTGACGAAAGCGTTATGCCTGGAGGACGCCCTTGCGACAACAATGATCAGGTTCTATGGTGAATCGTCCTTGAATCTGTATAGTATAGTTGGAGGCAATTTCCAAACTGGGGAGTATCATTGGCCCACAGAAATCCAATACCTTAATGTCTTACAATTGCAGGTATTCATCAAGAATAGTCTTTATTCTGTTTAGTTGCCGTAAAGCACAGACCGCAATGGTTCTAATGGTTGATTTAACGGTGGTAATTTGACTTTGACGATTTTTAGCAATAACTCGGCTCCAGCGCCACCTTGCGTATCTTTTTATAAGCTTTTATTTAACTTGGTCATCCCGCGCAAATCGCGGAAATTTCCAATCGATTTTAAACTGACTTCCCGACAAGTTAGAGACTTGAAATTTTCAGCATAGTTCCAATCACGATGACAATGCAATTTAAAATATAAATGAATTCCCCATATGGTCCAGGGGTCTTGATTCAAAGGCGGTCAAAAAATAGTAAGATTTATGGCTAACAGAGCGTAATTTGCCAAAGAACGTAAAACCACTATAAAATTGTTAAAGCTGTCGGCGATAGTGTAGCAAAGCTACTTGTGGCAAATTCTGATATCAACCTAGTCTAGATATGAACCTCGCTGTAAGAATTAGAAGACTCCACATGTCGAGACCCCACATGACTCGAACCATCTCTTCGCATGCCCGGAAAACCCGACAACCCTAACGGCCCTGTCCCTGTGGACAGATCCCACAGAAGCTGCACGCTTCCTAGGGTTGCCGTTAGTGGAACTTGACGACAACGACTGAGATACCAACCGATCTGGGCGGGGTTGTTGTAGCCGCTACAACCACAACAACAACAACACGCCATTTCTTTAAATAAAATTAACTGCTGCTATATGTACATATGTATGTTTATACAAACCGTAAGCAAACAACATTTTGCTTGCCAAGTCTTCTGTTCTCTTTCATTGCAAGTTGAATTATTTTAATATCTATTGCAAAATTTTGTACATAAAATAAAATAACACTTTTTAATATACAACGCTTTTATAAATGGACTAAAAATTATAAAATAAAATAATGTAAAAAAAATATTTTTTAAAAACAAGCTTTTATTTAACATGTACAATGAAAGGAATAAAAAAAATAGTGTAACAAAGATTTTTTAGCAAGAAAATTTTGTCAAAACTGCATTAAAACGAATAAAATAAAATAAGTTAAGGTCTCGTTAAAGTTACTAAAAGCCATTTAGTGAAAGGAGTTATTCAAACTCTAATGAAAATTACTAACAATTTGTACTAATTTACTTCGTTTTTAAAAAAGCTTGTCGCGCGAATAGCAATCCGACATTTAAATATCTGCATAGATACATATACATACATACCTAACCAATTATGCATGTACGCTGAATTCGCCGACAAGCTTTTACATCAACGAAGTAAATTAGTAATTTTATTTTGCTATAGTATTGCCCCTATCGTTACCAATACATAAATACCTCGAATATGAGTCAAATAGAATCACAAACACGATTTTGAATAATGACTCGATTACAGCGCCACCTGGCGTTTTAAGTTGTAAATCTAAACTATACAGGGACCTACTCAAACCCACATAAAAGAATTCATTAAAGTCGTTTTGGTCGTTGAGGAGGAGTTCACACACAAACACACGTACCAAAAAATTATATACACCCACCAGAATAAGTATTTTACATACTGACGCTTTTCGACATTTTTTTCCATACAAAAAAAAACTATCACGCATTCGTTATACGGAGAAAATGCGCAACATCATCAGCAAAAAAAAAATTATCAAAAATTAACGGTAGCTTATAGCCACTTAAAACTTGCACTTAACTTTATTATACTGAAATTGAGTGAACTACAAAACTGCATACTAAAAATTTGGTGAAAAGTTTAAAATTTTGGTGAAAGTTTGTCGAATTTTTCTTAATATTGTAAAAACTTTGAAATACTAATTTATATGCCATTTGGTAAAAAATTTATCATGAATAAGATTGCAAATATTAAAAAGAAACACTGTACGGGGACATATTCTGGTGGGTGTATATATTTACAGGCAGGTAAAAGTTTCAATATGTTTGGAAGGCGCCTCGCCCCCTTTTCCAATAGCCCACACTTTTCTCCATGAGCATAGGGTTGATTTCAATACCAAGCTCCAGGACTCCGCAACAAATACTTCCAGAGATATACGGTATGAAAAATTCGATATGTGATATTTGAGGTGTCCAAAATTAAAAACAAATCGGTACAGCCGTTCGCGAGATCACCTCTTATAAAAAGAAGGAGCTTCTCTTTATATAAATACGGCAAAACTTTGGTAGACTTTTTTGTGCTGATTACGAATCCGTAAGTATAAAGTTTCCATCAGCTCCAGATTTTGAGAAAAACGTGGTGAAAGTGTAAAAAAATAGACTTTGTTGCTTTTCAATTTTTCCTAATAAATAATCGTGGTGCAAAGCTCAATAAAAATATTAAAAATAAAATGTTAATAAGCCACAACATTGACAAAAAAAAATTACTTATTGATGTTATGTTATGTTAACTTGATGTTATTTAACATTTTAAACTAGCTTAAAGTAGGATTAAAATAATTGGCAGGTAGTCATAGTCGAAAAAAAGTCCACTGAAAGTTTAGTTGCAGTTATTTTTTTTACAGGCATCCTATTGGAAACATACAGCATCCCATTGGTAGAGGGCTTCGGGTGTACGAATTTGTTGTAACATCAGGAGTTGAAGACTTGCTCTAGCTGCTAGTCTCTTAAAATTTCCTCCAATCACGTTGTAAGCAGATTTCCCATGTAAACTTGCAACAAAGTTCAATTCTGCCATTTCCTTGAAGGGATTTTCATGATTTCAGACCTTTGGTAAAGTTAATATCATTTATTCATATTTTTTTTGTTTTTACACACCTATCCTCTTTTAAAAAATATACTATTTCATAAAATTTCAATGTCTATTTATCATACTGCTCGAGCGTTAGACGATCTAGAGTCCATACGCATAAGTAGCCCATTACGCCCATTTGGGTACTTAAGGTTGACATTATAGACAATATTTGTATGTAAAAATAAAAAATTTTAAAAATGCTATAAAAAAATCAAAAGGAAAAATTTTTACTTATTTTTTTTGTTTTTTATACGTTGCACATTAATGTAAAAAATGTACAATTAAAGCCCATAATAAGACGGAAGAAATACTTTTTTTCAGTAAGTTTCGTTAAAAGGTTTCCAAGATACAGCACTTTAAAGAAAGGTATGTATAACTAGTGTGACCAACCGTTTTTCTTTCGGAAGTACAGTGCTTCTTTTTTCGCTCTTGTACTTCGTACTTCGAAGTACAGTCAAATGTACTTCTTTGCGATATTTTGTATTTCAGGAGGGAGATTTTGTAACTGGTTAGCGACAATTTTCGGATAGCGATTCGAAAATTGCCGCTACGTGGTTTCAGAATCTCCCCCCAGGTCCTGTATTTCTCCGACCTTCTGGACGATTGTCACTTGGCCTGGGCGATAAATTCGTTCAAACCATTAAAGTCGCCGGCGACCAATGGCATCATATTTGCGCAGCTGCAAAGGGCTCTGAAGGTGTCGTGCTATTGGTTGGATCCTATTTATGCAAACTGCGTGAGGACCGAGTACATCCCCAAGGCTTGGAGGGTAGTCAGTGTTACGTTCAGCTTACTTCGTGACAGAACTGTCGCGGCGGAGTGGGGGAGCGCCTACACTCAGTGCAGAGTCATTATAAGCACTCCACAAGGTGGTGTTCTCTCCAAACTGCTCTGGATTGCGGTTGTAAACGACCTTCTAGAGAAACTGGTAAAAGTGGGCTTTCGGCTGTTCGCCTGTGTAGATGATATGAAACTTTTGGTTAAGGGACGATTTCTAGATTTCTTTAGGATCTGGCTCAAGGCTACCTGAACCAGGTAACTAGGTGGGCGATCAAAGGCGGCTGTGGTGGAAGCCTAACAGAGAGGAAAGGGTAAGAAAGGTGTCGGTTGCTTTATATTGCTGTAGGGAAGCTATCGGTAAAAGGTGACGTCTCTCGTCCAAATTAATTTATTAGCTCTAGGAAACCAGACTTAAGCCTATATTGTTTTATGGAGCCCTTGTCTGGTGGAACTCACTAGAGAAGGCTACACTCGTAAAATAAGAATTAGTGGAGCACTTGGAACCACACATACACTGGCGCTTAACATACATATATATGTTGAACACGGCGCCTGTGGGATTGACAAAAAAAAGGAAAAGAAGACGTTTCTCTGCTGCAGCAAATATTTGTATATGGAACTTTAAAGCACGTTACCTCACAAGGGCTAGCGGTTGGGGTTCTGACAGGCCATTGTGCGATTGGTATTCGTGCCGTGAGACTAGGAATTTCAACTGATCCTTTTTTAGCTGTCAAGATGAAGATGAAGTGGAATCATCTGCACACTTTCTTTTAGACTGTCCAACTTTCGCGAGGCTAAGATGGAAGCATTTTGGCTCGGACTTCCAAACAACCACTGAGCTCTCAGGGATCGAAATTTAGTAATCGGCTCGCGGCGTTAACTTAACCCAACCTAACCAGTACTTCTTTGAGCTACGAAATAGTTGGTCACATTATGTATAAGGTTTTCTTAAAATTTAAGTTCCGTGAAAATAGGCAACCCTACGTCATATCGGCAAAATATGCTGCACGTATATTCATGTCACCTAGACCTTCAATCTCTTCAACTTTCATCCAAATCCTGAAATGCCTCTATTGAAAAAATAAATGAATTCGTAAAAAGCAGTGCTGGCTTTTCAATAAATGACTATAGGTGCCCGTAGGATCAAGGTGCAGGAATGATATTTTCAGGGATTGTAGTCGGAAGCCAAAGCCTTGATATAAGCTTAAGTGGAAGGTTCTAGCACAGGAATTTTTAGGGTACAATAGTCGAGGGTTCTAGCTTTAATCTAAGTTTAAGTAAAAGGTTCTACCACCCTTTGTTTCTTTGCTAGAACATCTCAAATATTGCAAAAAAACAATATTTTTTGACATTTTGACTTCGTTTTTCTCAAAATCTGGAGCTGATGGAAATTTAATGCTTACGGATATGTAATAAGCACAAAAAAATCTGTCAAAAACAGCATTTAGATCAAATCATGCGATCAAATGCGAGATTTCGTCGAAAAAAATTCAAAATTTTCGCGTTCTCCCAGAATTATGCAAGTTTTCCTCCAAAAATTTTCTTTTTCTCCATTCGAAAACCATTCCGAAACAATAGCCCACAAAATTCTATACGAAAAATCAATTCGATTTTTGCAATTTCCCAACTTTTCCGGAAGGTTTTCCTAAAATTTTCTTTCGTAAAAACCTTTTCCTAGCAATTACAAACAACTAAAAAAAATTTCAGCCAAAGCGGCCCAGCCGTTCTCAATTGATGAGTTACTATACATTTTTCACAGCATTTTTATATATATATAAGAAGATGGGAGCAACATGCACTTCATTGTAAAGAAAATTTTGCGATTTTAAATACGAGTAATTTATCAAATAAAAACAAACAAAATAGTGGAAAATTTATCTTAAAGAATAATAATGAAATTACATATTAAAATGAACAGACGACTCGGATTTAAATACACATGTATGCAGTGGCGGATTTAAATATTTGCCGCCCCTAGGCAATTCATAACTTGCCGCCCTTTTTTCACGAAAAAAAAAAAATATATATATATATCAAATATGATTGTTATTGTCAGTGCTTTATTACAATATAGTTCGTTAATAATGAAATACATAACGGAATTAACAAATTCGACATCAGCATGGATAAGGTATTCAACAAAAACCCTCTTTCAAACACTTCTTTTTCACAGTTCTTTACGTCTTGATTTTTCAGCTGCGAATTCGCGGATAATATCTTCACAATCGATAGATAGAAACANTGTATATATCATGCTTTTAATTAATCGATTACGAACCGTTTGCTGCGTTCTTTAAAACATTGGCCTTTTAAGGAGGTCAATATCGAGGCATACCGATAGACATACATTACAATCCCTAACTAGCACTCTACACTGAAAGTTCCTGAGTACTCGGAACTGATCGTGTTTGCGTGTTCTTCTGCACATGAAACCATGCTGGGCTTATTAGGGCAATTCATCGAAACGTGTGAATACCGCGTAACCACGTATACCTCATAAACTTGTATGGAAAACCGGTTTACTTACGAAGTTTAGGGGGTCCCGCGGAATTTACCCGTTTAGATGAATACCCATATTGAACCAATATATTATATTATGTATAAGTATGTAAAGTTTTTCGCCGTTTTTAAATTGTTTTCTTTGAGATGTTTTATTATTGAACCAATATAGTATATTATGTATAAGTATGTAAAGTGCAATGGGGTATAGTCGTTGCTCTGGGTATGCAGTTACAGTTGCATGGATATACTCAATCCCGACTCTTGCGTCCTCGTTCGCGCACTCTGGGAAACGTGAGAAACCCATGTGCGAGATGCAGTAACCAATCCGAGTGGAGCCTTGGGTCACGGCAGAAAGAGAGGGAGCTTCGGTGGGGCCACTCCGACTTATTCGGTTTAAGGGCTCACTGAAGTCTGCAGCGTCTGTTCACCAGTAGGTGCGGCTGCAAGCGGGTGTCTGCTTGGAGCAAGCGGCTCGCTATATAAACGTGTATTTGGTTGCGAAAACACCCCCGTCCCAGCAATGGGTTGTGCGCTGGGTTTGGGACCCGCCACGTAAAAACCACTTCCAGTGAAGAAGCAAGGCAAAGCCCCGGATGAGACCCCCCCCTCACACATATAATATTTTTCGAAATTCAAAGATCGGTAGATTACTCACTAAGGGGCTAAAAGAATTTAAAAACATCTACTACATTCATAAAGTAGCTTCAGTGTTTATTAAAACCCAAGATTTCGAAGAAACTTTTTTATATATTAATGTAACTAGTGCATACGTACATTTGTGTTTTTGTGATTGATGTATACTTACTGGCAATCCTTAAAACTATCACTGTTACAAATTATTTGCATTGTGTAAGCCAATATAATTTTTTGGTGACTTTAAAATTAAAGCACCACCACATGAAACACCAGTTACAATTGAAAAGATTCTTCTTGAATTGGTTAACGTGAGAAAATTTTCAAAATTGTCCTTAAACTTTTTAATAATTATGTATATATCATTTCATTCCACATCACATCTTTAGGACTATTAATTACGTAAGAGTGTCGAATATTCTTGAATTTTTAACAAGTATGCATCGATACCTGTGTCAAAAGAAAATCCCCTTTTTAATTGAAATGTCCCTTTTTTTCCTTTTAATAATTTTTGTTGCCAAATATCCCTCAAATAGGGAAATTACCCACAATCTGCCATCACTGGTGCTAATGCGAACGCGTTCCAATATGAGTCAAAACCGTCGAGTAGATTCAGGGAGTGAATCTGAGCTGAACGAAACTGTCGTTGAGGCAATGGGTACTCCTGCTTCAACAACTACGTGAACGATTTGAAACGGATTACGTGGGGAATAGCCAACGTCCACGGATTCCCTACCAGTCAACCAACAGCAAAGAAGCCATTATGTCCGGCCATCATTAGCAGTCGCCTTCATCGATGGTGACACCGCCAGCGCCGACAACGTTAGTGCCGCCCAACCAACCGCCTGTTCATCTGCCTCAATACTACATCTTTCGCCTATATTTGACATCACTTGATGAACCCTACGCTGTTGGATCAGTTGGTCACCAAGCTACCGCTATCCAAGCAGTATGAATAGGGTAAGTGTGTCGCCAAAATTGTATCATATCCAACTGTAGAAAACTTCTCCCAATTGCTAAGCGAATTAGCCACAGTTATATCGCTAATGCCAAGAGTAGCTGACAGGGCCTATTCGCCTGTGCATACGCGTCAAGCAAACCAGCCAGTCACAGGTAGCCGACAAGCAGCAATAGCAGGAGGTGGTACTCGCCGTCTGCTTCACAACAGCGAGATTCATGATGAACGTCGTCATCCGAAACGGTGCCCGCAATGCAGTCAAGCACACACGTTGACAGGTGGTCGTCATTTCGCTTCTCGTAACGTTAACGACAGATGGACCGTAGTTAAGCCCCATCAATTTTGCTTTGGGTTTCTTGATGGTGGACATAATTTATTAACTTGTCAACGCACAACCGAGTGTGGTATCAACGGTTGCCAACGAAAACACAACAAATTATTGCACGCTAGGAATGAAGCTACAGTCAATCAAGTAGAGAATGCCTACAGTTGTCGTCAGGAAAACCAGTCTACCCTATATAAGTTCGTACCTGTAACCTTGTGTGGCCCACGAGGAAAGCTGGAGACTTATGCAACGCTGGACGTCGATTTCGCTGATAAGCGAGAAAGTCGCTACAAGCCTGAGCCTGCAAGGCCAATCGTCATTACTGTCGCTGCAGTGGTACGGCGGAAACAAGTCAACAGAAAGATCGCGCATGGTCTCATTTGAAACAAGAGGGCCAGACTCAAATATTGCAATTAAAAATGTGATAACCATACTTCTTTTTCCTTTTTTGGCGCTGTAACCGCCTAAGCGATTTTGGCCGAGTTCAGCAAAGCACGCCAGTCGTTTCTCCTCTGTGCCAACTAACGCCAATTGGAAACGCCAAGTGAAGCCAAGTCCTTCTCCACCTGATCTTTCCATCGCAGTGGGGGCCTCCCTCTTCCTCTGCTACCACCAGCGGGTTCCGAGTTGAATACTTTCAGAGCTGGAGCGTCGGTGTCCATTCGAACGACATGACCAAGCCAGCGGAGCCGCTGTATTTTAATTCGCTGCACTATGTCCATGTCGTTGTAAAGCTCATACAGCTCATCGTTCCATCGTCTGCGGTACTCGCCGTCGCCAACGCGTAAAGGCCCGTAAATCTTCCGCAAAATCTTTCTCTCAAACACTCCAAGAGCCGCCTCATCGGATGTTGTCATTGTCCATGCTTCTGCGCCATATACCAGCACGGGCATGATGAGTGACTTATAGAGCGTGGTTTTCGTACGTCGAGAGAGGACTTTACTCCTGAATTGCCTACTCAGTCCAAAGTAGCACTTGTTGGCAAGAGTGATTCTACGTTGGATTTCAATGCTGACATTATTATCGGTGTTAATGCTGGTTCCCAAGTAAACGAAATTCTCTACTTTCTCGAAATTGTAACTGTCAACAGTGACGTGGGTGCCAAGGCGCGAATGTGCTGACTGTTTGTTTGATGACAGGAGATACTTCGTCTTGTCCTCGTTTACCACCAGACCCATGCGCTTTGCTTCCCTATCCAACTTGGAAAAGGCAGAACAGACTTCGCGGTTTTTGTTACCGATGATGTCGATGTCATCGGCATAAGCCAGCAATTGCACGCTCTTGTAGTAAATTGTTCCTGAGCGGTTCAGTTCTGCAGCTCTTATTATCTTCTCCAACATCAGATTAAAGAAGTCACATGAAAGGGAGTCGCCCTGTCTGAAACCCCGTTTTGTGGCGAACGGCTCGGAGAGGTCTTTTCCAATTCTGACGGAGCTGGTGGTATTGCTCAACGTCATTTTACACAGCCGTATGAGTTTTGAGGGGATGCCAAATTCAGACATAGCGGCGTATAGGCAACTCCTTTTAGTGCTGTCAAAAGCGGCTTTAAAGTCGACAAATAGGTGGTGAGTGTCGATCCTTTTCTCGCGGGTCTTTTCCAAGATTTGGCGTATTGTGAATACCTGGTCTATGGTGGATTTGCCAGGTCTAAAGCCACACTGATAAGGCCCAATCAGTTCATTGACGGTGGGCTTCAGTCTTTCGCACAATACGCTCGATAAGACCTTGTAACCTATGCTTAGAAGGCTGATCCCGCGGTAGTTGGCGCGAATGGCGGGGTCACCTTTCTTGTGGATTGGGCAGAGCACACTTAAATTCCAGTCGTCGGGCATGCGTTCATCTGACCATATTCTGCACAAGAGTTGATGCATGCACCTTATCAACTCCTCGCCGCCGTACTTGAATAGCTCAGCTGGCAGGCTGTCAGCTCCAGCGGCTTTGTTGTTTTTCAGCCGCGTTATTGCTATACGTACCTCGTCATAGTCAGGCGGTGGAACGTCGACTCCGTCATCATCGACTGCGGGCTCGGGTTCTTCTTCTCCACAACTTTCCGTGCTGCTACCATTTAGTAGGGCGGAAAAGTGTTCCCTCCATAATTTAAGTACGCTCTGGACATCAGTTACTAGGTCGCCATTATTGTTCTTACAGGAGTGCGCCCCGGTCTTTAAACCTTCCGTAAGTCGCCTAACTCTCTGGTAAAATTTTCGGGCATTCCTCCTGTCGGCCAGCATTTCAAGCTCTTCGCACTCACGTATTTCTGCCTCTCTCTTCTTGTTGCGGCAAATACGTCTCGCTTCCCTCTTCAGATCCCTATAGCGGTCCCACATAGCGCGCGTTGCGCCCGATCGCAGCGTGGCCCTGTAGGCGGCATCTTTTTTCTCTGCAGCTTCCTGACACTCCTCATCGTACCAGTTGTTCTTTCGGGCTCGCTGAAATCCGACTACTTCTTCGGCGGCGGTACTTAATGAGCGGGAAATGTGGTTCCACTGCTCGCATATGTCGGTTTGTTGAAGAGTGCTCTCTGAGAGCAGGTGTGAGAGTCGAGTAGCGAAAGCGCTGGCTGTCTGTTGTGATTGCAGCTTTTCGACGTTAAGCTTTCCTTGCATATTTGGGCGCACATTTTTTGCTGCACAGAGGCGGGTGCGTATCTTGGCTGCAACAAGATAGTGGTCCGAGTCGATGTTTGGGCCTCGGAGTGTGCGTACGTCTAAAACACTGGAAGCGTGCCTTCCGTCTATCACAACATGATCGATTTGGTTTCTCGTTTTTCGATCCGGAGACAGCCAGGTAGCTTGATGGATCTTTTTATGCTTGAACCTAGTACTGCATACTACCATGTTTCGGGCCCCGGCGAAGTCGATCAGCCTCAATCCGTTGTCGGACGTTTCGTCGTGGAGGCTGAATTTTCCGACGGTGGTTCCAAAGATCCCTTCTTTGCCCACCCTGGCATTGAAGTCGCCAAGCACGATTTTGATATCATGACGGGGGCAGCGCTCGTACGTGCGCTCCAAGCGCTCATAGAAGAGATCCTTGGATGCCTCATCCTTCTCTTCCGTCGGGGCATGGGCGCAGATGAGCGAGATGTTGAAGAATCTCGCTTTGATGCGGATTGTGGCTAGACGCTCGTCCACCGGGGTGAACGACAGTACTCGGCGACGGAGTCTCTCTCCCACCACAAATCCAACACCGAATTTGCGCTCCTTTACATGGCAGCTGTAGTAGACGTCGCAAGGCCCCAGACATTGCTTGCCTTGCCCCGTCCAACGCATTTCTTGGATGGCGGTGATGTCAGCTTTTGTCCTTACGAGGACATCAACCAGCCGGGCAGAGGCACCTTCCCCATTAAGGGTCCGGACATTCCAGGTGCATGCCCTCAAATCGTAGTCCTTTAAACATTTGCCGTGGTCGTCATCATAAGGGGGGGTCTCATCCGAGGCTTTGCCTTGCTTCTTCACTGGAAGTGGTTTTTACGTGGCGGGTCCCAAGCCCAGCGCACAACCCATTGCTGGGACGGGGGTGGTTTCGCAACCAAATACACGTTTATATAGCGAGCCGCTTGCTCCAAGCAGACACCCGCTTGCAGCCGCACCTACTGGTGAACAGACGCTGCAGACTTCAGTGAGCCCTTAAACCGAATAAGTCAGAGTGGCCCCACCGAAGCTCCCTCTCTTTCTGCCGTGACCCAAGGCTCCACTCGGATTGGTTACCGCATCTCGCACATGGGTTGCTCACGTTGCCCAGAGTGCGCGAATGAGGACGCAAGAGTCGGGATTGAGTATAGCCATGCAACTGTAACTGCATACCCACCGCAATGACTATACCCCATTGCACTCCATGTGATAACCATACATAATTTAAATTTGCCAACTCAATCTTTCGAGAAAAAAAATTTAGTCATTTGAGTAAATTAGCATTACCGAACTATAAAAGCGTAAAGTCAGTGCTAATTCTCGGGTTGGATAATTCTCGAATGAGGTCATCGACAATGGACCCAACCAACCAATTGCCGCCAAAACCAAGTTATGTTGGGTGGTTTATGGTCCAACGCAGAGTGGCGCAAACATACTAGCACGAGTAATGTTATTTAAGGCAGCGACTTCGTTGAAGCAACTACATAAGGTTGTGGAAGAATACATCGCCGCTGACACAGTACCCGTCAAATCACGGTCAACGCCATCCTAGATTCGGACGACGATAGCCACGCAAAGAAGATTTTGCAAGAGACAACGAAATGCAACGGAAGCCGTTAAGAGCTCTGCCTACTATGGCGCAAAGACGAAATCAAGTTCTAGGCAGTTATAGCACAGCAAAGAAGCGCTTATTGAACATCGAAGCAAGGATGATAGCCAGTTCGCCGCAAACTAAATCAGAAAAATCAATAAATATGTCAACAAGGGTTATGCAAGGCAGATGTCGATGGATAAAGTCGATACTTTGTAGCCGACAACATGGTACCTGCCACATTTCGGAGAAGCTGTTGTCGTGTTTGATGCAGGAAAAACTACGCACAGCACGTCACTCAACAGTGCCTTACTCAAGGGACCTGAGAAGGTGCAATCATTATTAAATTCCGACAGGGAGTCGTTGCCGTCGCTGGAGACATCGAATAAATGTTTTCCCAAGTACGACTCGCAGCGCTTTTTGTGGCGCGATGGGGATCCAAGTAAGCCAATTCGGGTCTATGGCCATGGCGCAGAAGTATGGACAACGCCAACATCCGATGAGGTGGCTCCTGGAGTATTCGAGAGAAAGATTTTGCGGAAGATTTACGAGCCTTTACGCGTTGGCGACGGCGAGTACCGTAGACGATGGAACGATGAGCTGTATGAGCATTACAACGACATGGACATAGTGCAGCAAATTTAATAACAGCGGGTCCACTGCCTTGACCATGTCGTTCGAATGGACACCGACGCTCCAGCTGTGAAAGTATTCTGGCTTCACTTGGCATTTCCAATTGGCGTCAGTTGGCACAGAAGAGAAACGACTGCCGTGCTTTGTTGAAATCGGCCAAAATCGCTTTGGCGGTTACAACGCCAAAGGAGAAGAGGAGAATAGATCTATAACCTTATCTGTCACACAGTGTTATAATCCCGACGAAATCCTTGACGGTTGTACCGGAAGGGGAACGGTACATGACGGTAGGAAGTTTAGTTTGGGTTAAAGTCTCACTCTGACGGAGTTAGGCTCTTGATGATTTCTCCTCGTAAAATAAACATGCGCAGTAAAAAGTTAACTATCTAAATCAGAGGTTCCGAAACTTTTTTTTTTCACGTAGACCCCTTTCAAAAATTTACCGGTTTCGGTGGACCCCCTGCTGATACATTTCTAAATATTCCCAAAGCTCGTAAAAAAATTAAATGTGAAAATTAGATCTAACAATGTAAATTTGCATCGCGGGTGAATTCAAAAACTAAACTCAGAGTGGCCAAAATATAAGTAAAATATTTTCCTGTGTTCTCGGAAGAGTTATATTTTTTAAAAGCTGCGAGCGCTAGCGTTATTTACATTATCTTCTCCATAAACTCATCAAATGTTCGGCTCACTGATGACTTTGCACGTGGAGTATATGTAAAGTATTTTATTTGTGTTATTTCATTTGTGTCATTTTTATTTTTATCGCTCCGAGTTTTAAAGTGAGGCGAAAAATATTTATCACATTTTTAAAACACAAAACTTAAAACATCAAAATGTTCAAGCTTTTTACGCCAAACTTTTAATTCCGAAACTGACAATAGAGAAAAGAACGAGTATAAAAAAATCGATGACAAATAAGCAAGCAAGCAAGAAACACAAGGCAAGATGGGCAAATGGACTTGTCATTTATGCCTATCACAGTCAGGTGTTTGTGCCACGTGAAGTGACCAGTCAGCAGTCCAGCAAGTTGTTTGCAGTATCGTCTGCTCGGTGAGAGCAAAAAATTAGACAGACCTTGTGAGATTGAAGGCAACATGAGTTTTGCCCACCTGCATCCCCTCGATGCCTCTCAGTCATTTCTGAGCGAAGTATTCACCCAGATTCTGATGGTGGCTTCGATTTCCGAAGGTGGGAGTACTAAAACTGGTTGCGCACCGAGGAATGCCTGGTCTGAGCCAACTCTGGCCAAATAATCAGATGTCTCATAACCAGGTGCTTCAGAGTGACCTGGCACCCAGAGTAAAACAACCTCGTTATGGTCACTATCATATTTTAGTCGAGACTTGCATAGCCGAACTAGTTTGGAAGTACTTAAATAGAGGGCTGGTCAATGCCTTAAGTGCAGCTTGGTTATCACTGCAGTCACGTTAAACTCCTTCCCCTCCACATATGTTCCACCACGTAGTCCATGGCTTTGAGTATTGCAATTACCGCAGCCTGGAAGACCGAAGCATATTCCCCCACAGAAAAGTGAAGTTTATCTCCATTACCCTCGAAAAAGACCCCAGATCATGACCCAGAGTCAGTTTTTGAGCCATCAGTGAAGATTCGACAATGTGTGAGTCCGGTCTCAGCGATGGAATCAAACCAGCATTCAGTCTCAGAGAACTCAACATAATATAATCTCTTCAACAAAGGTACTGGTGGCATACTATCCTGTAGCATTGAAAAGACACAACTGCTTATATCTCTGCCGCCAGCAATTTTCGCCGCGCCTCACTCATTGTCATACCTGCAGGTGGCCTTAAAACACAAAGTGACGCTATGTCAAGAGCACTATGCACCACTCATAAAAATTTAAGTTAAATAAAGAGGCTATCAAGCAACCATTTTGGTTCTTTACATTGGAACCAGATAAATTTTCGTGGACCCCCATTTGCAACTCATGGACCCCCAAATTTTTTTCACTTCACCGTGGACCCCCGTCGAGTCTTCCGTGGACCCCTGGGGGTCCACCTGGACCACCTAGGAACTTTTTTGAACTTCTGCTTATGTGTTTTTGTACAACATATTTACCTCTATTGGTTACCATAATTTTAAGCTATAATAAACAATTTTTCAGAAAGTTATTGGTTTTGAAATTTACTTTGTCCATTACTGTTTTAGGAGGTTTCTAGTATGATTTTATTACGAGTATTCCTTTAATGTTCTTTTGCCAGGGATCCTGTTCTGTGTGCCCTCAATAATTGTTTCTTTAGGTGGTTTGTGGGATATTGTTCTGTGGGTACTCCTATATTACTCGTCAAAGAGGTTTCTAGAATTATATTTCTGTGTGCATTCCCTGATTGCTTGTTAAGGGAGTCAAAGGGTTTACTCGCACTCCAAAAACATACAATTTAAAGGGGGTATACAAAATTACATGTTCTTACACAGAAGCATAGGGAGAAATGGGGAGTATTCGTTAACTCCCAAGAGAGTACTCGCGAAGAAATCCACAAGGCAACCCCGCCATTTGCGCCAACTATCGCAAGAACAGCCTTCTAAGCTTTAGACCTGGCAAAGGCACCATAGACCAGGTTTTCACAATACGCAAAATTTTGGAAGAGACCCGCGTGAAAAGGATCGACACTCACAATCTACATATTTGCCTATTTAAAAGCCGCTTTTGACAGCGCCAAAAGGAGTTGCCTGTATGCCGCGTTGATCAATACCACCAGCTCCGTTAGAATTGGGAAAGACCTCTCTTAGCCGTTTGCCACCAAATGGGATTTCAGACAGGGCGACTTCTTTCGTGTGATTTCTTTAATCTGATTTTGAAGAAGATAATTAGAGCTGCAGAACTGAGACGCTCAGGAGCAATCCATTGCAAGAGCGTGCAATTGCTAGTGTATGACGATGACATTGACATCATCCGTAACCAGGGACCCGGACTTTTATAACTTTTATAATAAAAGTCCTTAGAAAAAAGTTATCCTTAGACTTTTATTTTATTTGAAATGAAATAATCGGTCAACCCGGACTTTTATTTTTTAAGACCAGTAATAACTGTTAAACTTTGCCAAATATCTTTTACGTCCGAAATAAAAGTCCTTTCCTAAGAATAAACAAACCGCTTATCCAAATCAAACAAAATTGGTACCAAATGAAAGAGGACTGAAATAGCTTTTAAACAGAAATATCTAAACGAAGTGCGCCACCTTTTTATACATATTTTGTATAATCTATATCTACACTAATGTATATTTTGAAAGGCGTTTTTTTTTTCTGTTCGCAAAGCTCGAGATCGGCTATACCTATTTTTATTAAATTTCGGTTATAGGTTCTGGATGCGCTTCTCATTGTCTTAGGCAAAAAAAAGTTTAAATACATCCTAAAAATGGAACTGCAGGACTTTAAAAATTCTATAGAATCTAACATACATGCCCACATAACAGCGCTGCTCAGCGCTGAGAGCGCCCTCTGCTGTTAATTCGTACGGAATACATCGAAACATGAATGTTGATTCTTATGTTAAGAAACAAATATGTATCGTCGCCTGATTGATTGTCGAATGTTAATTTCGGTAGGTTGTGGGAAATCGCGATTGAAGTTTGGAATACAAGTTCTCAAAAACGCGAAGATAGATTTTCTCCAAAGTCTCTGAAAATGTTACTACTTCACAAAACTCTTTTTTTTATTAAATTTTAATGTTTATTGTTAATTATTTTTGGGCTTATGAAGGATTTTCTTTAGTAAAATTTTGTCGTAAGCGCCCTTTGTCCACAATTTGGCAGCCACTTTGTATGAAATACGACAAAATGTGATCAAAATTTCTACTAAATTAACGACACTTTTTACTCAATATCTCGGAAACTAAAGGAGATATACAATATAGTTTAATATGACTGCATCACTAACTAAATTTTTACTAAATTCTCGAAAAATTTTTAGTCAATATCTCGGAAACTAGAGGAGATATCTAAAAACTGATAACACCAATCAAATGACCTTATTTCAAAATATATAACTGCATCTAGAACTAAAAATCGTCAAAATGGCGCTTACGACAATCTTTTACCCAGGCGACGGTATGTACAGTTCATGGAGAAATAATGTAGGCAATTATGTATGTAGAGTCGTTTATGTTCCCTGCAGTGAAAACCCAAACCAGTTAAAAAAAATACTAGTTCATAAACTAGTATGCGCCTACCAGCTCGACATTTTCGAAGAACTTAAGCGTTCAGCGACATCTGCCTTTGAATTGCCAAAGCCTAAAATAAAACGCAATTAATTGCTTTTCTTACAAATATCGGCTGTGGCGTCACGTGAAGACTACCGGTTCTGGTTCTGGGATCGCAGGTTCGAGGCCGCTTGGAGGTGGTTAAGATTTTTAAAGTTAGATCAATGTAAGTAGGAATAATTATTTCAATTTAAACATAAATAACAAACTTAAAAATCTAGTTGCATTGCAAAAAAAAAGAAACAAATATATGGGAAGAAATACTTGAATTGGCAGAGTATCTCATCAACTGGTATGCTGCTACAAGTATTTCTACTAGTAGATGCTGATGCATAGCCTGACAATTGACATCTCGTAGGACATCGCAATGTTAAAAATACCAGTCGCTAACATTGAAAAAGTATAGAACGTGAACTAGTTGGGCTGAAACGCAAACTGGTAGAATTCTAGTTCACAACTAGTAGCTTTCCCTGCAGGGTACATATTAGACTGGTGCACAAGTCGACTTACAGCGAGTTTCAGGTCATTTGGTCATTTAACATAGCAATGCAATGTTTTGTTTTCAACCACCAATGCTCTGCAAGAGCACAGAGAGAAATGAGCAATACATGCCGCAGCACAACCGGTTTCTCTCTAAGCATTGGCGCCGAAAGCATATATTGTGTGGAAAGGCAATAAAAGCAGTGGCAATGAAAAGCAATGGAAATGAAAGGCAATGCAAAACAATTATATTGAAATCTGTGCAATGTGTCAAATGAGGATTCTTTACTTACTGAACACTCTTACTATTGGTATTTTATGGAGAAAATAAAATAGCTAAGTTATTGCTTGACATGCATATATGGTGTATATTTCATATTCTATTATATTTAAACACTAGTACATAGTAGTATACTTTGTACCAAAACTGGTTTACAAATTTTACAGCTTTGAAAAATGCTTACGCTGTTAATGGAATGGAGTCAAGCCACGTGAAGTGGGCGCCAAAATTTCCGCAAAATCACCGATTATAATAAAAATATTTTTGCATAGGTTATCCGTCACGTACTTAAACGCTGGATGTGAATATTTTTATCATGTTCCGATTTATGTTAATTTTTAAACTTAAGCACGTGACTAAAATCCAAAATAAATGTATTATTAAATTCGGTGATTTAGCAGAAATTTCGGGGCCCACTTCACTGGGTTTGACGCAATTGTAAATTTTCACAAAATATAGTCCATGAATGATTTCTGTCTCTAATTTTCATTACTCCTACCTTTTTTGTTTCCTATGGTCAGTTCTTTTTTTAAATTTTTTCTTTAATAGCAGCATGGCTTAAGTTTTCGCTAACAGAATCATTTCTTGCAACGGAATCATTCGACTATGAATAAAATAAAGAACATTCAATATTTATGCTTTGTATACATAGGTACATATGTACTTTTGTGTATAAAAGACTTACATTGTATACATCCATTTTGGTAAAATACGAATTATTTCTAAAAAGTATGCTTTAACACTCCGCCTCACAACTTCGTTCTACTCTGTTCACTTTTAAATTCAACTGAACCGGTTCTGCGCATTTCTTTTATCACACATATTCATACACACATTTAACATAGTTCACGCACTGCACAGATCAAAAACAATCTAAGCTTGTATGACAATGTTTTGCCAGCATTGCCTTTCATCCATATGTACGAACAGTGTCGCGCATTTGTGTATTGTCGCGAGAGACGAAGTTGTGTTGCATGTTGATGGCATTTCTCATTCGCAGCTGTTCAAGTTGTACGCTTACATTGCTGTAAGTCATAACAAACAGTGTCACATGCATAGGTCGCTTGTTGCTTATGTGAAACCAAGCCACTTGTGCACCAGTCTAGTACATATCGCAAAGCTCGAGAAGGCTGAACCGATTTTTTTTTGAAATTTCAGCCACCTGCTGCAGACGTTCAAAGGATCCGATAGGCATCCTAACAAAAATCTCGATATATAGAATTGGCGTGGAACCTCCCATACACATCGAATCTTTCATACTCCATATCTCTGGAAATGTTCATGGTAGAGTTCTGGAACTAGGTATGGAGATATATGAAATCCATCGCATACTCTTGGAAAAAAATTTGAGCTACCAGAAAAGGGGGCGTGCACCCAAAAAAAAACACTTCTCTTAATTGAAGAAAAACAGCAATCAAAATGAAGAAAAATGGGAACGAAACAGCACTAAAGTAGTTGTATCCTCTTTTCATACCCAACATTTCTCCAAAATGATAGATTACATCCACGGTTCCATATTTTCGTTTACATTTTTACACATTCCAAAGAAAAATTACGCATTCGGGAGAATTTTTTACTCATTCGGAAGAATTTTCTACCTTAAAGTAAGGAAAGTTTTTCTTTGATCCAGAGATGGATTTTTGGTTCGGTGTGGCACCTCCCATACAAACCGAACATTCATACGGCATATCTCTGGAAGTGTTCATGGTAGAATGGTGGCGCACATGAAATCGATCGCATAATCTTGGAGAAAAATTAGACATATTGGAAAAGGGGCGTGGCACCTCCCTTTCAAACCGTATTTTCCATACTGTATATCTCTGGAAGTATTTATGGTAGAGTATTGGAACTTGGTATGGAGATATAAGATCGCATACTCTTGGAGCAAAATTTGAGCTATTGGAAAAGGGAGGCGTGGCACCTCCCTTTCAAACCGTATTTTCCATACTGTATATCTCTGGAAGTATTTATGGTAGAGTATTGGAACTTGGTATGGAGATATAAGATCGCATACTCTTGGAGCAAAATTTGAGCTATTGGAAAAGGGAGGCGTGGCACCTCCCATACAAACCGAATTTTTCATACTGCAAATCTCTGGAAGTGTTCATGGTAGAGTACTGGAACTTGGTATTGGTGCAAATGAAATCGATTACATAATCTTGGAGAAAAATTGGACCTATTGGAAAAGGGGGCGTGGCACCTCCCATACAAACCGAATTTTTCATACTGCAAATCTCTGGAAGTGTTCATGGTAGAGTACTGGAACTTGGTATTGGTGCAAATGAAATCGATTACATAATCTTGGAGAAAAATTGGACCTATTGGAAAAGGGGGCGTGGCACCTCCCATACAAACCGAATTTTTCATACTGCAAATCTCTGGAAGTGTTCATGGTAGAGTACTGGAACTTGGTATTGGTGCAAATGAAATCGATTACATAATCTTGGAGAAAAATTGGACCTATTGGAAAAGGGGGCGTGGCACCTCCCATACAAACCGAATTTTTCATACTGCAAATCTCTGGAAGTGTTCATGGTAGAGTACTGGAACTTGGTATTGGTGCAAATGAAATCGATTACATAATCTTGGAGAAAAATTGGACCTATTGGAAAAGGGGGCGTGGCACCTCCCTTTCAAACTGAATTTTTCATACTGCATACCTCTGGAAATTTTCATGGTAGAGTACTGAAACTTGGTGTGGAGATATACAAAATATATCGCATATTCTTCCAGAAAAATTGGAGCTATTGGAAAAGAAGGCATTGTACCTCCCATACAACCCGAATATTTCATACTGCACATTTCTGGAAGCGTTCATGGTAAAATTTTTGAACTTGGTACGGAAATATATGAAAGCAATCGCATACTCATGGGGAAAAACTGGAGTTATTGGAAAAGGGGGCACCTCCTATACAAACCGAATTTTTCATACTGCATATCTCTGGAAATGTTCATGGTAGAGTACTAGAACTTGGTGTGGAGATATACAAAATATATCGCATATTCTTCCAGAAAAATTGGAGCTATTGGAAAAGAAGGCATTGTACCTCCCATACAACCCGAATATTTCATACTGCATATCTCTGGAAATGTTCATGGTAGAGTACTAGAACTTGGTGTGGAGATATACAAAATATATCGCATATTCTTCCAGAAAAATTGGAGCTATTGGAAAAGAAGGCATTGTACCTCCCATACAACCCGAATATTTCATACTGCATATTTCTGGAAGCGTTTATAGTAAAATTTTTAAAATTGGTACGAAAATATATGAAATCAATCACATGCTCATGGAGAAATATTGGAGTTATTGGAAAAGGGCGTGGCACCTCCTATACAAACCGAAATCGTCATACTGTATATCTCTGTTCATGGTAGAGTACTGGAACTTGGTATGGAGATATATGAAAACAATCGCATACTCATGAACAAAAATTCGGACTGTTTGAAAAGGGGACGTGGCACCTCCCATATAAACCGAATATTTCATAATAAGTATCTCTGGAAGTGTTCATGGTAGAGTACTGGAACTTTATACGGGCGTGGCACCTCCCACGAACTTTATACGGGCGTGGCACCTCCTATCAGAATTGTTGTGGTGATATATGAAATTAATCGCATAGTCTTGCAGAAAATATAGAGCTGTTGGAAAAGGGGACGTGGCACCTACCATACAAGCCGAATTTCATACTGCATATCATCTGTAGAGAAATTGCCTCTTTGAAAAGAGGGCGTGGAAAAGTACAAACATACTGACTTTTACTTATCTTTGAATGTGTATATAGTTCTTCTGTAGGTATATTTGTGTGAAATCCTAAATGGCTGGAGTGATTATAACAAAGTTTTGTGTGTTTGTTTGAGTGGGTCTCTGGATAGTTTAGTTTCACAATTTAATCCGCCAGTTGGCGCTGGAGTTGAGTTATTACTCAAAATCTTTTTTATGATCCGATCTGGCGAATATTCAAAATATGTGTTGGAAACGGTAAAGNTGCTACTGAAAAAGAGGGCGTGGTACCTCCCATACAACCCGAATATTTCATACTGCACATTTCTGGAAGCGTTCATGGTAAAATTTTTGAACTTGGTACGGAAATATATGAAAGCAATCGCNGTTTTAAATGTGGAAAGCCAGGCCACTTCGCCGCGATTGCAGTGCAAGTTGCAATGGGCTCAACAATTCAGCAGGACGCAAACGCAGGGCTGAGGGAGACAAATCCAACTCCAATCAGCNCAAAATCTTTTTTATGATCCGATCTGGCGAATATTCAAAATATGTGTTGGAAACGGTAAAGGCAGTCCAATTGCCAGGTGGTGCTGAGGTCAAGTTATTACTAAAAATCGACAAGTGAGAAAAGGTGCCGTGAATGTCAAACTAAATCGACCTGTTGCACCATTGAGTATATCGAACTCTCGTGTTTCACGATTGGCCTAATAAATGTGATTTGCCAATATTATTATGCGTTAAAGCTTCATTCGAAGAAACCAAGGTTGAGTTATGCAGTGGTAAATCTCAGTTCACCACCTGTCGAAATACCNCCGTTAAACTAAAACGAGCCAGCAGGAAGAGCCGCATGCTGGCTCCAGAAGTTGAAGGGCCCATAATCTCCGTCTCACAANTTCACGATTGGCCTAATAAATGTGATTTGCCAATATTATTATGCGTTAAAGCTTCATTCGAAGAAACCAAGGTTGAGTTATGCAGTGGTAAATCTCAGTTCACCACCTGTCGAAATACCTTAAAAGCCGGTTTCATGATTTGATAAATATTTATTTTTTGAATTGAGTTTAATATAGAACCTGACAGAAAATAATAATTTTTCACTTGAATTAAATTCGCGAAAATGGCTTTTAAGGTATTTCATCTCCGCCTGTATATGTAAGTATATTGTATTTCTGTTAAACAAGGATACGCATTCATTTTGAAATTGCCNCGAAAAAAGTGGTTCACCGATACAGGAAAAGCGTGACGGTTCCTCCAGCTCAGTGAAGAAGAGGTCGCAACAAGGAAGTGGTCATGGCGAGCCAGGCAGTGTTTCCGGCAGGAGGAAATCCACTGAACCACGTTGCCGATAAATAGCCGGATTTGTGTTGTTGCTTTGCAGGTATTTTGTCATCTAAGCGAGTGTTCTTTTGTAGCTCGGTTGCAAAAGAATCTACCTAGTGTTGTTATTCACAAAATTTTGTACGTATTTTACCAGCCTTCAGACGTAGATAAATAGCCGAGTGTTCTTTTGTATTTCGGTTGCAAAAGAATCTACCTAGTTTTGTTATTCACAAAATTTTGTACGTATTTTACCAGCCTTCAGACGCAGATTCCCTTTGCTTTTGTTGGATTTCTTTTACTCAAAGTGCTTTTATACGTTTATAAATTTTCCCTTTGAATCTACCATAATGTTGTGGCCGGGCGAAGACCACGTTCCGACTGAAAATAAAGGCCATTGTGTCACTTTACAACAACCAGCCCCCCAACCCCATAGCTCTAAATATGCTCCATATATGTCCCCCTTTTTTCAAAATCCTTAAATTATTCACTAAATCACTCCGGCTTCGGCCACAAAAGTTCAGTGCGGTCACAAAAATTGATGTCCGGTAACTCCCCTGCAGGAAATTGAATTAGTTTGAAAGTAATTTATAAACTACTTTATTTTCAATGATAACTAATTGAAATTCTCACTATTTTACCTGCAATGAACTCATTTATTTAACATGGCGATGTCCTAGGAAGCAGTCAATTGGCTTTTTCAGCGTGTATTTTCAATTACTTTGAAACGAATTTGGCTTAAACAACTTCAAAGTCAGTATGTTTCGTTTGAATACGCTTTCGTTCTGCACTTCACAGATGATTTTTCATAACTAAGAAAAACCGAAATTAAAAATTTAAAATTAAATGAGATTTGAACATGGACATTCTGGCAAACATCTTTGCACGCTCAGCTACAGCCAGACATGTAAATTCAATGTAACTAAGTCTTTGTACTTTCACGAACGCAATTTTCAAATATGGACCGCTCAGAACCAGTATCTCGTTTCTTTAACACTTCTCTACCGATTATTTCTCTACTGGGAGAGAATATACGTCATCCTCTACTACTCATTAGCAGTAGAGAACAGGGCGGCGAATTCATATCTCAATTCGCCTTGGTAGAGAATTGTTACAGAATCGAGCTACAGGTCTTATAAGCAGATCCTGGTTCCTTCAAATGTACTCTTTAAAAGCTTGTTTATATACTTTTCCATTTATTTTCCTTTTTCTTTAAATATCGTACTAAACGTAACTAGTCCATTAAAAAACATTTCCGTTGTTGCCAGAGTCGTTCACATTTCAACGATTATTTTCGATAATAATTTAAGTTAATTTTCTTTTAGATTTTTACATTCATAGCAGACTTGCAGGAAGCTATATTTTTGAATATGGTATTCGTGCAAAGGCAACAAGGGCGATAGGCTTGCGAGCACGCTGTAGACGGTTTTGAAGCCTTTTGTTGGCAAAAATATGGATTGCAAAGTATTGGCTCCATCTGTGTCGGTCTCCTTGCCGTGGGGATGGGGCTTAAGTGGTACTATGGCGGCTGCTTCGGCAACCGTCATATCACCACGAACCAAGAGGGAAGCTAGTATGGTGACCTGATGCCGCTGTATCAACCTCGCCCGCTGGGTAAGTGTGATACTAGCCACTCTGGTTTCCATGCGAGATCACCGTACCGACGTCCTTATCCTTAATCCCTCCCCATCCCATCTTCCCTCCTCCCACCCTATAATCCTGACTGGGGAGTCTTTAACACCCAAACAAACAAATCAAAAACAAAAACAAACTCGTACAAAACAACAGTACACCAGCGGGCTCTCATACCGCACCAAAACTGGCGGACCAGGTCGAGTCTAATATCGAAAATACTGGCAGCCAGGACCCGACAAGAACAACGCCGACAGTTGACGGACGTAAGGACGGCAATGGCCCCAAAGACCCTATATTTGGACCGGCGCAACGGACAGAAGCAGGCACTATGCAACAGAAGGAAAGTCTGGGGCAGGTGGGATCCGAGGTTGCTTCGGCACCCATAGATGATATACCACAGGCCTCGACGAGTACTGGACTGACGACCGGACAGTCTAGGAAATTTGGGGACGTCAGAAAGGCCAAAGGTTTCAGTGGCGCAGGAGCCAAATGGTACCTGCGTTACTTAAACAAAGGTTTAACGTCTGAAGAGGCCAAGAAGAAAGTACTGGATCGGGAGAAGTCCAGTGACAGCACAGACGTGGTTGCGAAAGCTAGTACTCCGGAGGGGAATCCGGAGAAAAAGGCACCCCTAGATCGGGAAAAACCCGGTGACAGTAAACGGGTGGCTGCGGAGCTTAGTCCTCCTGAAGGAAAGCCGGAGAAGAAGAAGAGCCGTCTTGAAACAGTGGCTCCAAAACCTAAGGCAGGGGCCAGGAAGCCGGGTGTTAGCTATGCTAGCGCCACTAAGCGCATTAGACTGGCAGTTCTGCCGAAGGCTTTCCCTGAGAGTACACTCACTCGTGAGGATCAGGGAAAGATTGAGGACGCCATTGTGGAGGAGATGGGTAAGGGTTGGAGGTCAATACTCCAATTCGACGGCATTCACTTTCGGCCAGGCCTTATACTGGTCGACTGTTTGAATGCAGAATCAGCCGAATGGTTGCGCGAAATTGTCCCAAAACTGCCTGACTGGGATGGTGCGGAACTGACTACGTGCGATGGCGACAACATACCCAGGGTGCACGTAATCACTACGTACCTACCAAAAGCTGCAGGAGTGGACACGCAGAAACTGCTGAACCTCATTATAGCACAAAATGAGGGAATGCATACCGACCTATGGAAGGTTTATAGGAGCAATGATGAGAAGACGGGCAAACTGCTAACGATCGGGATTGACGACCGGTCGTTGGACGCTATCAAAAAGAAAAACTGCATCCTACGATACAGGTTTGGTAGTGTTCCAGTGCATGTGCACAAGGGCAGGGAACCGAAGGCGAAGATAGTCAAGCCAGATACTCCACCGGGTGGTTCGGAATTACCGAAGGAGGTGGCTGAGATGGTAGCCGTGGAAGCAGCTAGTAGCGCGGTAGTAGAGGAAGTCAGTCTTTTACCTCATGACGACTCGGAGAGAGCCACCTTGTCAGAGTTTGACAAAACTCTGACAACGGACGAAGACGATGAACGCCAATAACTGCGACGATGACCAGCACTAAGGTTGCACAAATAAATCTACACCATGCGAGGGCCGCGTCTGCGGTTATCGCTAGGGCAACCCTCAGGTCTACACTGGGAATAGTGCTGGTACAAGAACCCTGGGTCGTCAGGGGCCAAATAAGAGGCTTGGCAGTAGAGGACAGGCAGGTTATTTGGGATACTAGGTGTACGAATCCTAGGGCGTGCTTGTTAATAACTAATAGCTTGAAACATATATGTCTTTCAGATTTCCTGTCGAGGGATCTAGTAGCGGTCCAAGTCCCAGTCAACATCAACGGGACCATCCAGGACATCGTAGCTGCATCGGGCTACTTCCCAGGAGATGACACGCACGCCCCACCAGAGCTTGTCACTAAACTGGTGAAGTACTGCGAGGCTAGTAAGCTACCCCTGATACTCGGGTGTGATGCAAATGCGCATAGCGAGGCATGGGGGAGCAGTGACACCAACCAAAGGGGTGAGTACCTTCTTGAATTTATCCTTAGAAATAAATTAGAAATCTTTAATGTTGGGAACATACCAACATTTGTGACCCGCGCAAGGGAAGAGGTCCTTGATATTACCATAGGGAATACTCAAACGAAAGCGCTAGTGAAAGAGTGGAGAGTATCCAATGAACCCTCCATGTCAGATCATAGAATAATAAGGTTTGACATTGAAGCAACCCCTCCTATACATAGAGTTTTAAGAAATCCCAGGAAGACAGACTGGGAGAAGTTCAAAGACAACCTGAGGTTGAATGTAGCACAACCTGGGCTAGGTCAGAAGATCAGGAACGAAAAAGAACTAGAATTCGCTACAAAGCGCTTCAATGAACTACTCATTGACGCATATGAAGACAGCTGTCCTATAAGTAAGGTACGTTCCTCCACGGATGTACCCTGGTGGAACAACAACTTAAGTAAACTCAGAACCAAAGTCCGGAAACTGTTCAATCGAGCAAAACGAACCGGGTAGTGGTCAGAATACAGAAACACCTTAACTCTGTACAACAAAGAAATAAGGGAATCTAAGCGTTTAAGCTTTAGGAACTTCTGTGAAAGCATAGAAGATACTACGGAGGCAACAAGACTCTATAAGGTAATGGGAAAAATGAACTGTATTTCGTCCGAAATCTACGGAAGAGTGATGGGAGTTTCACTGGGAGCTAGGAGGAGAAGATCAAACTTCTCATAGATACTCACTTCCCAGGATCTACATCTTATTACGAAACAGATCGGACTAAGCAGTGCAGTAAAATAAGCAGAGGAAACTGGTTAGTGGCTAAGGAAATATGCTCCGAGCCCCGGCTCAGGTGGGCGGTAAATACCTTCAAACCACTGAAGTCACCGGGAGCGGATGGAATTTTCCCTGGCATGCTACAGCAGGGCTTAGAGTGCGTGATTGGACCGCTATTAAAAATAATTAGAAGCAGCATAGCATTGGGTTATATACCAGATGCGTGGAGAAGAGCGAAGGTTGTTTTCATCCCGAAGGTTGGGAAGAAGGACCCACTTCATCCAAAATCCTTCAGGCCGATCTGCCTGACCTCATTTGTACTAAAAGCTTTAGAAAAGGTAGTAGATAACTATGTAAGGACTACGGTCTTATTGAACTATCCACTGAATTCGCGCCAGCATGCATATTTGGCGGGCCGCTCTACTGAAACCGCCCTATACGCGCTGACATGCGCACTTCAAGATAGCTTAGAAAATAAGGAGACTGCTATATGCGCTTTTCTGGACATCGAGGGGGCGTTTGACAACACCTCACATGCTGCAATAAACAGTGCTTTGATTAGCAGGGGGGTAAACAATACCCTCGTAGCCTGGATTAATTGCATGCTCCGCACCAGAAGGGTAGAAATACAAACCTGTACGAATAATACAGTTGTTGCCGGAACAACAAGGGGCTGTCCACAGGGTGGAGTGTTATCTCCACTATTATGGAATATAGTCGTCGACGGACTGCTCCAAGAGCTAACAGATACTGGACTAACCTGCCAGGGGTACGCCGACGACATTGTAATATTATGCAGGGGGAAATTCGAAAACACCCTGTGTGATAGAATCCAGCTAGGGCTGAACGTAACCAAAAAATGGTGTGCCAAAGTGGGGCTGAATGTAAATCCAGCAAAAACCACTATAGTACCATTCTCAAGGAAATACAAACTTGATAGTCTAAAAGCGATAAGGCTAGATGGAACCAACATCATGTACCAAAAAGAGGTTAAATTCCTAGGAGTAATACTAGACCAAAAACTACTCTGGAACGCACACGTAGAAGAAACTGCGAAGAAAGCTGTAAGATCATTTGTGACGTGTAGGTCCATGGCAGGTAAAAGTTGGGGCTGCACACCAAAGATACTGAGATGGATCTACACGACAATAGTACGACCCATGGTAACCTATGGAGCCATCGTTTGGGCCGATAGAACTTCAAAACTTGGAGCAATCAAAGTGCTCTCCAAGATACAAAGGCTGGCATGCGTATGCATAACGGGAGCCATGAGAACCTGTCCAACCGCATCCTTGGAGGTTCTTTTAGATCTTACCCCTCTTCATATTTACATACAGACTCAGGCGAAAAGAGCTTTACTACGGATGACTGGTACCAATATCGGGGCAGCAGGGTGTCTTGGTCGTGGGAAGTTAGATATTCTTACGAATAAGTTCCCTGAAATTGCAATACCGAGGGATACCATGCATCCGAGGTTCAGCTTTACAAAGAGGTTTTATACTGAACTGAGTAATAAGAAGAGCTGGGCAGGCATATCCGAGACATATCGGATAAACCAAAACATGATTACCTGGTACACTGATGGCTCATTGACCGACGAGGGTACCGGGGTAGGGGTAGTTGGACCGAGGATAAGATACTCGGAACCCATGGGGAAACATATGTCTATTTTCCAGGCTGAAACATACGCCATAGAAAGATGCGCGGACTTTAATATCAAGCGAAACTACCGGAATCAGAACATCGCGATCTTGACTGACAGCCAAGCGGCTATCAAGGCCCTCAGATCTCACCAGGTAACATCTAAACTGGTGATGGAGTGCCTCGACAAGCTGAATACTCTTGGTCTGACCAATCGGGTTTGGGTTCTCTGGATTCCGGGACATATTGGTATTAAAGGAAACGAGATTGCCGATAAACTAGCGAAGAAAGGTGCATCAACCCCTTTCACCGGTCCAGAACCTTTCTGCGGCCTGGGAAAAGGGGCACTCTCTAAACTAGTTCGGCTAGAGGAAGAAGCTCAGAGGAATCACTACTGGGATAATCTACCAGGTCTAGAGCAGTCCAAAGCACTTTTAGGAACATATAACCTAAAACGCGTCAAGGAATGTATGAGCTTATCAAAGAATAACTTAAGAATTGTTACAGGAATCCTGACAGGACACTGCAGGCTGAACTATCACCTGACTAAACTGGGAATTTACTCGCATGAGCGATGCAGATTTTGCAGGATGGAAAACGAGACTGCACAGCACATCTTAGAAGAATGCCCTGCACTGATGCATAAACGCAAAAGGCACCTGGGTGAACATCTGATAACCAAAGGCGAAGTGAAATCCGTAGACTTAGGTTCTATACTAAAGTTTCTCTCGGATACTGGATTAATAGACACACTATAATCCATGAAGGGGGTACAATAGATCTTAAGGTCGCAGTGCTCTATCCCCAACATTAATAATAATAATAATAAGTATTGGCAAATGTCGTAGACAAGATATGCCTAAACCTTTGGAGAAAGCATATGAAACGCAAGGGACGTATTTCAAAATTTTATGTATTATTTTATTGAACAAGAAGAAATACAAGTCTCAAAGTTGACGAAGAAGTTTAAGCAAATACCAGATACTTTGTGGCTTTGCGTGACATTTATACCTTTGCCAAGAAAACAATTTTGTACTGCTCTTTTACTCTTCAAAATTGCTGTGAATTTTATATATTTAGCTTTAAACATATCAGCAATGTAATTAAATTTTATGTTTCTGCATGAAAACTCGAATTTGGACGAAACAAAATAAATATTAAACCGGCTGATTGTCAACTAGGATGGGTAGTGGGGGGTTGAAACTCGATTTTTTCCGAGTTTCAAACATTGCCCAACCATTGGATTATTCGATTCGAAATTTGGTGGTGCCAATTCGATTTAATTCGAATTTTCCAAAAAATTTTTTTATTGAATCTTCTTAATCGAGTTCGGAGATTAAATTTTTAACACCAAGTCATAAAATCTTGTCAAATTAAAGGCTTGTGCTTTGGGTCTGCAACATAGTTTTAGTTCTATGAAAAGGGTTGCCACAGGTTAGAAAATCAAATTCAAATAATCGCTTCCGCAGATGTTTGCGTTAAATATTTAACACCAAGTCATAAAATATGTATCTTTCCTTCGATTTTCAAAAAAGAGGTAGGTGTCAAATGAAAGGGCTTGCCCTGTAGATGTGTAATATGGTTTTAGTTTTGTGCCATATGTAAGAAAATCAAAATCAAATTATTTCATAAGTTAAATAAATTACCCCAATATGGGTATCAATCGAAATGGTTTTGAATAAACTTTATTTTTTAATTACATTTAGGTGGGGTGCCACCTGTTTGAAAAGTCGAATTTAGTTAAGAAGTGTTATGCTTAAAATACTATGCAACAATTAAAATATTTTTGAGGTGCTTGAAGAGAGGGGCCACCTGTCTAAAAAGTTAAACTCAAATTACACTGTGGGACAGCCGAAACCAGCCCGGACTTTGTTAACATTTTCTGAAAGTATACCAATCCAGTAATAAAACACTCGGTGGATTTGCAAAAGTTAGCTCGTATTTTTATTTAATGGCCTACTAAAGTTTTCATGTCTCGGCCTAAGTAGTTTTCATAAAAGTGGAAAAAATAGTTAAAATAAATGTCTGAGCGAAATTAAAGGTTAAGACATCTATAATAAAATCTCATGGGAAATATTTTCGCACAAATTTTAACCCATTAGCTTCCGCCTAAAAGGTTCATTTTGACCCTTACTTCAAGAAATCCCGCAAAAAGCAAATTTGGAAAGTCGTTAGAGGATTGATTTATTCTAGAAAATTATTCTCCGGAAAATTTTACTAGGGGTCTTCTCAGGCAAAAGCTTCATGCCACCAACGCAAAAGCCTCTAAACATTTAAAATAAAAAATCAACAACAAAAACAGTTTTTTGCAAAAAAATTTCTTAAATTTGAGTTCGGAATAACAGTTTCTACTTGGCACAGATTTTTTTCCCAATGCATCAGATCGAAATATATGTATTTTTTTACTTGCATCCCTAAGACAAATGGAGTGCCACATACAGTAGTGGCAAATTTAGTCAGAAAGAAGAAAGTTGAAGAGGTGATTTTTTTTGGAAATAAAGATGAGATTAGATTTTTTCTAGAAAAATTCGATTTTATCCGAATTTAAGCAACACAAAGTTCGATTCCAAAAATTCGCCATTTTGGAGCTATAATTCGATTAAAATTCGAATATCGAAGCTTCGAATACCCAATTTACCCATCCCTATTGTCAACACGCGCAAAATGATGGGAGTTGGCCATCTTTTCTCTTAGCGCTGCAGCTGCAACGATCTATGTGGCATGCTTTGTGCATTTTCATACACTTCATCTTATCTGTCAAAGCGAATCTGTCACGCAACGCGAAGCAAGCGTTTTATCTGGCATCAGCTTTGCCATGGAAACGGCGCACAGTGGGCGATTTGGGGGAAAACATTTTCAAAACCAAATTGCACCTCTCAGAGGTGAGATAATGCTTTCGAAGTTACTTACGGCAATTCGATTATTTTCTCTAGACTTGCAGACTTTTCTCGTTGTTTTATAAAAAGCTGGATAAAGAAGTATACTTCACAAAGTGTGTTTGTAGTCTTTTTCGCCAATATTTTTCAGTAGTCAAAATTAAACAAAAACAACGCTTCTCCAATTCCCATTAGACTATAGTCTATAGAGTAGGGATGTTGCGAATGTGGAATTTTAGACATCCGCGGATGCGAATGCGGATGCGAATATCAAACAGCTAACATCCACGGATGCGAATGCGAACGCGGATGTCAAGTATTTTTAAGAAACAATTAGAGTCTAGAATAATGGCGAGATCGTTGTTTAAACAGCGCTTACAAGCCAAACCAGATGTGTCAGGTTTTTCTAAAGCTTTTTAAAAACAATTCTTCATTCTCATTCCTTTGGCTGTTTCGAATTTGGGGAATCTGTAACTTCATTCATTCGATTTAATTTCTGTAATTCATTTTTAATACTTTCTTCTGCGACTGGTTTGAAAAATTGGTCCTTATAGCGAGCTAAATAAATGGATATGAAAAATAAATTATTATTTTCCAGGAATGAACATTTTGAACAAAATTCTGTTTTCAAAGTCGTGGCTGCCAGCCGAATCGGANTCATTCGATTTAATTTCTGTAATTCATTTTTAATACTTTCTTCTGCGACTGGTTTGAAAAATTGGTCCTTATAGCGAGCTAAATAAATGGATATGAAAAATAAATTATTATTTTCCAGGAATGAACATTTTGAACAAAATTCTGTTTTCAAAGTCGTGGCTGCCAGCCGAATCGGATCAGAATATTGTTATTAAAAAAAGAACCCTGCTTTTTATAAGCATTTGAATTTCAGATAGTTACGTAATTCTAATCTTATTAAAGGTTAGACCTATACTTTTTTAATTATTTGAGCATCGATTCTCTTTATACGGAGACGTTGATCATTTCTGCTGGAAATTCCTATTGAAGGAGCTTACTCTTTGACTTTAAATAGCAAAGCAGGGACAGTTTTACCGCACAAGGTTTTAGCCAAGGATCCAATGTATACCCCTATGAAAAAAATATTGCTCGACAAGTAAACAAAATTACTGCTAAAATTTTAGCTAAAAATAAATTCCCCAAAGAGCCCTATTTGAAATTATTGAAGCGAATATATGTAACATCAAAACCAAATCACGAAAATTTGGTTAGGAATTACAGTGCACACTTTCTTCTTTTGTCCAAAAAAATTATAATTAAGAAAGAAAGCAATGCAGGTGTTTAAAGCACAGAAAAAAAAACATTGTTAACAAGTAAGAAAGGCTAAGTTCGGGCGGAGCCGAACATTAAATACCCGTTTTTCACCTTTCCGAAAGCTACCACTACATGGTAAGCCAGGATGTATCAATTTTGAGTAAATTAGCGTCCCTAAATTTCGAAATATTGAAGTTTCAAGCATTTCTGAAATTTACCGTTATATGAAAAGCGGCCGTCATTTTAGTCCGATTTCAATACTTTTCAGCGTTTTGCTCCTATGTGGCAAGCACAATAACCATACCGAGTTTCGTACAAATTGGTAGAACGGTTACCGAGATACATATATATGATCGTAAGTGGGCGGTGCCACGCCCATTTTTAAAAATTTCATCATAAGCGTATTTCTTGGTAAAGAATTGTTTCCATCATCAATTTTGAATAAATTAGCTCTTATATTTACTGATTTATTGAAGATTTCGTATTTCTCTAAATTACCGTTATATGGGATGTGAGCGTAATTATTGTTCGATTTTAAAAATTTTCGGCTATTTCGTATATTATATCAAGGCCAACAACTGTGCCAAGTTTGGAAGAAATTGGTACAGCGGTTGCCAAGATATACACATGTAACTATAAGTGGGCGTGGCTACGCCCATTTTCCAAAAATTTATAATATTCTTATTTTTCGTCTAAAACTTATTGTAAATATCAATTTTGAGTGAATAATCTTCAGTAGTTAGTAAAACATTGCAGTTTTTGTATTTATGAAAATTACCATTTTATAGGAGGTAGGCGTGGTTGTTGTCCGATTTTGCCCATTTTCAATACCACTACGCCAGAAAGAAGTGCACGTACCAAGTTTCGTTAAGATATCTCAATTTTTACTCGAGTTATCGTGTGCACAGACGGACGGACGGACAGACAGTCACCGCTTAATCGATTTCTCTTTTCATTCTGATCATTTTTGTATACATTTGTCTATATCTATCTCGATTCGTTTTGCCTGTTACAAACAACCGTTATAATATAATGTGAACAAAGTTATAATACCCTTGTGCACAAGTGCGCTCGGGTATAAAAATACTATGTTCTCTTTGACGTACGTCAAAGGTCAAGTAGAAGTTGGAACTTGTATGGCTGCCCATTGATAGCTCAGTTATATAGCTTAAGAAATAATTAGGGGGCTCCCGTTGAGTAGCATTTCAGGTGTAAAGTTGCTACGTAGCAATATACCACTTGTTTTGTTGCTGTTGAACAACAACAAAACGCGTGCTTGATTGCTACGTAGCAACTTTACACCTAAAATGCTATGGAAAGTGAGTCCCGCTAATATGTTTAAAGACATTGTTATCAAATTTGATAAATATGACATTTGACCAGTTTTGTTACACAAATACTCCCACGAACTCAGGCAAAAATATTGGCTACAATTTGTCATTTTGTTTGCCAAATATACGTTTTATCGGTGCACTTGCACAACATTCGCATTCGCAAAAGCTCCGCATTGATTATTGCGAATGCGAATGTTGAAATTAATGCGGAAGCTCCGCGGTTGCGAATGCGAATATTCGCAATAACCCTGCTATAGAGATAGGCTCAGTAAAAAAAAAAAAACGAGTCATGCTCTTTTGTATTCATGTTTTAAACAAAATTTATAAAAAAAAAAAAACTACAAATAACTGATTTAGCTTTTTTTAGGTACAGTCTGTCTCATTAAGGTACATTTATTTTATGATATTAGATACCAGTGATGAAAAGGAGGCACAATAGTGCCATTTTTGGCACTTTCATTCACAGATGCACTTTTGGTACAATTCATCTTGTTTTGGCACAATCATAAAATACAGAAATTTCAAATAAAAGGCCACTATGTAACAAAAAATTACATACCACATTATAGATTAAAAAAAAAATACAAAAAGGGAAAAATAAACGCACTAAAAATTAAATATTTACAAACCGCTGAATTCTATTGTGAATATGCAGTACGAAATTTAAGTTTTCGCGACAACAAGCTTTTTATTCAGAATTTTTAGAAAGATTCTAAGTTTGCAGTTTTATAGTCCATTAAATAAAAGTGTAAGTTTCTGCCGATGATTTTTGATATTTTTTTTTCTGACGGTGGCATATATTTTCATCCATTAAAAAATTTTCGTACACACTTTATATGGAAAAAAATGCATGAAATTGAAAACATGGAATCTTCTTAAAAATTCTGAATTGAAAGTTTGTTGTTGGGAAAACCTGGCGAATTTTTATAATTTTTGTGCAAAATTTGAAATGACGATTTTTGTACATATATAGTTTATAAATTTATGAATTAGACTTTTATATAAATTCATTCGAAAAATAATCAATGAACAGAATAGGCGAAACTAGTCAAAATGTCTCACTGCCATTATTTAGCATATACATAGGTACATATGTACATATATGTGTGTAAAAATTTCATAATACCTATATTTCGGTGTATTTCCCCTCCGTAATTGGAATTCTGTGTAATTTTACTATGAATTTATGTATAAAAGTGATTTATACTATGTCTCCAATGACAGATTTATCTATTAAGATTTTATTATTTTTTAGAGGAATTTTTTATGCATTAAAAAATAACAACACGCAAGGTAAGTTTACTTAATTCATCGTATGTATTAGCATAGCTGTTGGTAAGTGAGTATTAATTTAAAATACCTTAAATTACCTTTCCGCAAAACAAATTTGGCATTATATGCAGTGTTACATGCGATATTATTATAGATATTAGGATGTTGCTTTAATTTGGATCCTTTTTAGAGGACATATGAACACAGGCCGCTGTGGTGTAGTGGTAAGCAGTGCGCGCTTTCACTCATCAGTACCTGGGTTCAAGACCTGGTCAAAGCAACATCGCAAAAAATATAGAAAAAAGGTTTTTTCTTAACAGCGGTCGTCCCTCGGCAGGCAATGGCAAACCTCCGAGTGTATTTCTGCCATGAAAAACAGCTTCTCATAAAAATACAATCGCCGTTCGGAGTCGGCGTAAAACTGTAGGTCCCTCCGCTTTGTGTGACAACATCAAGGCGCACGCCACAAGTCGGAGGAGAAGCTCGGCCAAACACTAACATATGTGTAAGCGCCAATCTATCCCTGTAGGGAAAACACGAACTAGTGAACCGAATTTCTAGTTCAGTACTAGTTCTTTTTCGCCAAAAACGAACCAGTCCGATAGTAACTAGGCCCGCACCAGTCCAAAAGCAATGAAATGTGGTACTTTCACTAAACAATTTTATTTCAAATTTTAAAAGCAGGGAAGGTAATTATTATGAGTAAAATAATTTAAATCAGCATTTAATCATTGTTTTATGAATTATTAATGAGTTTTATTTTTTCGCACAAACGGAAATAATTATTATTTGATTTTTATTTTTGGGATTATAAATAATAATTATTTTATGATTTTTATTTTTTCGCGCAGAGATTATCATTAATTTTGAGTTTTATTTTTCTACCTAAAAACAATGATAATTTATAAAATTGAAAAGACCATACAGACGCAACCTACTGAAATTTTGACCTGAAAAGTTTGGGTCTTATTGCTCTTATAAGGGTGCGGCTACCTCTCAAAAGGATACGTCGGTAATCACGCTGGTATAGTTTTTGAGTTACTTAATAATCATTATACTTAGTGATTCCATAAAAAAAGGCCAAGATCCTGAAGGACATTGAGAAAGGCAATGCAGTTGCAGAAAAAGAGGCATTTAAAAAAAAAAGTGTCAAAATAATTACCACTTTCTCACTAAATTTATTTAAAAATTCAAGCCACCAGAGCTACCTTTTTTTAAGAAAAGAAAAATTAATTGTTTTTTATGCAATCCAGCACAGCTATCTTAATACAGTCAGTCAATAAAGTTTAGGTACAACGATTATTTTACAATACAGATTTAATTTGTTTCGTTTTAAAAATGGTCAATTATACAACAAAATCCCCAAAAATCAGAGTTCCAAACCTTGTGCAAAATTTAAGAAAATTCTGCAAAATTTCATTAAAATAATTCACTTTCTATTTAAGCTCTCTAGAAAAAGTTGAGTTTTCAGTTTTTTAGCCCATTACAATTTTAGTATGAGGAAGCTAGGACTTACCAAACAACAACAAAAAATTGCTAAATATGAATGGTAAGTCCGAGCTACCTCAAACTTGCACTTTGTTATACTAAAATTGAATGGGCTAAAAAACTGCGTACTTAGCTTTTTTCTAAAGAGTGCAAATTGCAATATTTGGATGGAAATTTGCGGACTTTTAATTAAATTTAATTTAATTTTGCATAAGGTTTGGAACTCTGATTTTTGGGGCTTTTGGAGTAGAACTAACCATATTTTTGTAAAAAATTAAGGAAATATAAAATATTTAAAAAATAGTTGCCGGTATTGTAAAAACTTCCCTGTACCTAAACTTTATTGACTGACTGTATATCTTATTAAGTACGACAAAAACTTTCGAAGTACTTCATATACATATAAGCTTAAAAAGAACTGAATTTACTTAAAAATCAATATGCTTAAATTTAGACAAGTAGACAAAGTGAACTAATATTTTTACTTTTAAGCAGAACGCACTTTTGTTTTTTACTTACTACTTAGGTTTAATACTACTACTACTACTAATGTGGTTTATAAATTTTTAATAAATGCGTACAAACATTTGTGATGGTGTTGTCCTTCCTTCAACCGATCGTAATTAATATAAAAGGGAAATGTTTCGACAAGCCTGATTAGAAATATATATCTAAGTTGACGAATTTATAACAGGTTGGGAGCTACATATAAAATGGATGCAGATCCAACTAGATCTCATCTGTCGAATTAGGAACTGGTTTGGAACTAAAGAAAAGGGGATGCAGAACGAACTAGATCTCATCTGTCGAATTTGGAACTGGTTCGGAACTATAGAAAAAGGAATGCAAAACGAACTAGATCTTATCTGTCGAATTTAGAACTGGTTCGGAACTAGAGCCAAAGGGATGCAACGGGAGACAATTGACACTTCCTAGGACATCGCAATGTTAAATTCGCCAGTCGCTAGCATGCAAAAGAGAATTAACGCGTACTAGTCATGGTTCCAAACGCACTAGAACCGAACCAGTTCCGCACTAGTGCGTTTCCCTACAGGGATTACACTGTGAGACAAATGGTAGGGGTCAGTGATCGGGAAGGGTTCAAACTACCGGGGAAAGTTATATCGGTAAAAAAGAAGTTATACGTGTCCCGGCGTTTCGCTGGGTCACGTCTAGGAATCGAGATATATATATAACTATCATATAGGGGAAATTGTCACCTTTGGTGGTCTTTTTTTGACATAACTCGAGAACCACTAGTCCGATTTTGCTCAAACAAATTTAAAAAAATTAAAAATTACTATTCCTTTAATTTGTTCATATAACGTTTTTCTATATAATCAACAGTTTTAAAAAAAATTTATATTTTAGGCAAAAATATTTTTTTTCTTCATACATTTATTTTTACCGGCAAAACTGTTGATTATATAGAAAAATGTTATATGAACAGATTAAAGGAACTGTAGTTTTAAATTTTTTTAAATTTGTTTGAGCAAAATCGGACTAGTGGTTCTCGAGTTATGTCAAAAAAAGACCACCAAAGGTGACAATTTCCCCTATATGATAGTTATATATATATCTCGATTCCTAGACGTGACCCATCGAAACGCCGGGACACGTATAACTTGTTTTTGACCGATATAACATTTCCCGTTGGTTTCATCCCATCCCGATTTTGACTGTCGCATAGTGTTATTATTATTATGAACACAGGAATAGTTAAAAAGTAGCTTATCGTCAATGAAAGCACTATGGAAGAATAAACTTAGAGGGAGGTAAAAAAAATTTACAAATTCTGAGAGCTCCTTTTTATAGTTTATAGACAGATAAACTATGCGCTCTACTGCTGCTGGTGCAGCGTTTCGCTTAGATTGAGCACATCCGTCCCGAGGCTGAAAATTTTCCGCCGAAAAGCTGTTGGAACAAGCAAACAACACCTTGGTGAAGTTACCATGCACGTGGCCATCCCGAAATATGCAGCTAGTTGTACTAAATAATGATGAAAATAATTGCATAAACAAATAGATTTTCCATGCGCATTACGCAATGTAATAAGAGTATTTTACTAGCCCTCCGTTTTATAAATAATTTTAGAAACAAACCACTAAAAGCTCGCTATAAAATGATGCTCAAAATATATTCCTTGAAATAATTTTGCAATATTTTTTTTTTTTTTAAGTAAAAAATCACTTTTTAGTTTCTTCAAAGAATGTGGTAGCTTCAATTTAAAAGAAAACGTCAAAAGCACAGTTTACGTCAAATGGGAGCAATGGCGGATAAGAAGAAGAAGTGAAACTACCTTTAAATATTTGTACCATGTGTATGATTTTATAAATACAGCTGCCGACATTGAAATACATACAGATAAAAGGAAAGTACCAGAGTGGAGTTTATTTATGAATTTTTATTCGTGGTAAATATGTGTAATATATTTTGGAATATGTAACTAATGGTACCATATTCCTAATCATTTTCCTGAATTTAGGGAAAATTATCAAAATGGTAAAGAACATTTGCGGAAAGAAAATTTTTTAAAGAGCTGCTGGGGAAATAAACTCTTTCCTTTTTGGTTGTTGTTGTTTCCGACAGGGTCCTTCTCAAATTTGGTTTGGAGACAAACCGGTTTCGGCGTTGTGCCATCTTCATTGTCATTTTTCGTTCTGCATAACTTTTGTTGGTTGCTCGTATTTATACTCCTTCTTCACTACCTCTTTATTTTGTTAGGTACGTCTTTTTAGTTTTGCAGTGTTTGCGGTGCTCAATAGGTAGATGAATTGTTTTGCTCGTTTTTGACGGCAGGTAGAAGTCCGTGATTTTTACCCTCTTTGTTTTGCAGTTGGTGTATTCCCTTCCATGTCTGTCCTTAATATTTTGTTTACGGTTGCCAGACGTACTGATTTTATCAGTACAGTACTGATTTTTCAACTCTTGTACTGATTTTATTAATTTCTTCAATCAGTACGATAATGTCCGGATTTTTCAAAAATTTGTACTGATTTGTACTGAATTTTAAATTCAAACAAAATACTTTAGTGTTTTATTAAGGTTTTTATATAACGTTGGAATTTCCTTAAACCGACTTCAAATCTCATATAAAAATTTAAGATTATCGATAATTTCTTCACGATCCAATTATCGGATCTAAACAAAATTAGTATGGGGCCACCCTTAAGGTACCATCTTTCCGAATAATGCGATAACATTCATACAAAAAAAATAAAAATAAAATATTCGGACGAACTGATAACCTCCTCATTTTTTGAAGTCGGTTAAAAAGTAAAAAGAAACTAATTTAATTATAGTTGACAATTTTCAGATAATGTTTGATATGCCCAAGAAATTAATACAACACAAAGGTCAATTGTTTTATAGGCATATCGCCAGGTCGTTACGTACCAGTTGCGATAATATGATGGAGCTTGAATTATTTAAAATGAAGACTGGCATTTTTTTGTCGAGTGTTGTTAAGTTGTTATCTCGAAAATAACTCTCATATTAGTAACAGCAAATGTGAATATTCGAATAGCTTATTCCTATAAGTTAAACTCTTTTTTCACAATTTACTGACATTGTAAAAGTGATTAGCATATAAGAAATAGAAGGTGCAATCCCGTATTCCTCGGACTCGGACTAGTAAAACTGTCAAAAAATAAAAATTCGCTCAGAGCGAGAGAGTAACATTGAAAAGTACGGGATCGCTTTCTAGTAAAAAATGGTAACTTCTGTCAACTTCAACATAACCTCCAAATTTTGGTTGTAAATTTTTGCTTATTTTGTATGTAAACACACTCAGCTCACACATGTAAATAACCAAAAATACTTTCAAATTCATTAGAATCCACTTAAACAAGTAATTAAATACTTTTCAACATGAATTAGCAGAGTGCACTTTTCTTTTGTTTACAACTTGGTTGCCAAACACACTACAGCTGATCGTTGGATACATTCACCAGAATTTACCAGCAAAAAATTCTCGGACTAAAACTGGTAACTTCTGACAGAGAAAAAACCGTATTTACTCTCTTTTTTGTCCTCTCAATAGTCAGAGAACCGAGTACGGGATCGATTTCTAGTAAAATCTGACTGATTCTGACTATTTCTGACTAGTCCGGACTCGTACGGGATCGCAACTGGAGTTAGATACTCTTTTTATCGAATTCTTAGTCTTTCAATGTTTTTGCGTAGTTGAGAAAATTAATTTAAGCCATGAGGAATTATAGATAAGTCCTTAAATAGAGGTATTTTTCTACAGTTTGCAAAAATATGTATTTTTTTTTTTTAATACCACATTCAAACGAAGCAACTGAGAGGATCTTAACTATAAAGTTTGCTACCAGGCACAAAGAGAGAAACCGGCTCTAATTAAAATATTTTTAAGTGAACTTCAAATTAAAAGTAATTTTAAAATGAGGTGTATAGAATTCTTTGACTATTTAAACACTGCAGATGGAAATTATCTCATTATTGCTATTCGAAAATGTCATATATATAAAGTAATTTATTGGCTTCTGTGAACAATGATGTGTACACTTATGTTAAAGTGAATAACACATTTATTTTTTATGAACTAAATTTTATTTATATACCAAAATAGTGTTAAAAACAAGTACTCTGGCTTTTTAAAGTATTATATATCACTTACATTAATAACAGTGTTGCCAACTTTTCAGTTTCAAAACGCACCAAACCTTGGAAAAAAGAGCGTTTTACCGCACTAAAAGCACTAATTTTTTTTTTATCAAAGGATACTCTTTTTTATTGAGCCAAATAAAAACGCACACCCGTATTCATAGTTTAGTGGTTTATTTAAGACTAAGAATTCATAAAGATAAATATGTACATATGTGTGTATAAGATATACAGTGTTGCTTCTTTTCGGTTTATTCATGTTGTAAAATCAGGAGCAGTTCGTGTACCAAATACTTTCAAAATTCTGTTTCCTTAAGACCTAAGAGATTAACAAAATTTTCATGTTTAATTTTAGTTACATTTTTTGTAAGTACATCGGCTACCATATCATTGGTACAAATCTATTTAAGTTCAATTTCTTTGTTTGCAACAGCTTCTCTTACAAAATGATATCGTATATCTATATGTTTGCTGCGTGCGTTGTAAATAGGATTTCTCGCAAGATGCTGAGCGCTCAGATTGTCACCGTAAAGAACTGTCGCGTTTTCGTAACCACTCATACCAATTTCTTTCATTAAGCGTTTGAGATACACAGCTTCTTTTGCAGCGGTTGTTAGCGCGATATATTGCGCTTCAGTACTACTTAAGGCAACGTTACCCTGTCGCTTAGATTCCCATGAAATCGCACTACCTCCTAAGAAAAATGCGTATCCCGTATACGATTTACGATCAAGATTGTTGCTGCCCCAATCCGCATCTACATAACCTTCAACAAATCTGGTGTTCCCGCTAAGTATCGCAAGACATGTTTAATGCCTGAATCGTGCTCTTTGTGCGGGTTATGGTTTCGCTGTGCCAATTTAGAAATTGAGTGCGAAATGTCAGGCCTCGTTGATATCGCAAGGTACATTAAAGCAGATGCTTTCCATTTCCAGACAACCGGTCAGGTACGAGCATGATTTTTAATGTCGACCAAACTCAAATCCATTGTTTGTTGGTCCAAATAATGAGACACGTATTTTTTCTTTTGGCTCGGAAAAATTTTTCGGCCGAATTAAACGCGATTTTGTTTTTCAGGCAAAAATCGATTATTCGAATTGACAGTGAGAATGTTTTTTTAAAATGCCCATAACTTTGTCAAAATTTAATAGATTCCAACAATGTTTTTACTCAAATGTCAGTAATTCTTGTCACTTCAAGATAGAATGATATAATTATTGATTTTTATTATTTAAAATTTTGTATTTAACAATAAACAAAAAGTGCAAACTTTTTTTAAATTTAATTTCTCAAAAAGTGTATTTTTTTTCTCTCAAACTTTTTTACCGAGAAAGAGACACTTTGAACTACAATCAACCTAAATCTCTAATAGCGAAGATTTTTTTTTCTGAGTTATGATTTTTTATAGAAAATATACGTTTTTGTGGTACATACTACAATATTCTTATATTGTTTAACTAAATGGAACATTTGTATATAATATATCAGCAAAAAAATACAGCCGTGATCATTTTTTGTGTATCAAATAGATATTAGAAC
>NW_016158801.1:109643-110504 GCF_001687245.7 Rhagoletis zephyria | reverse complement strand
TATAAACTGATATATGTGTTGAACGCCACCTCTTCGTGGCCCATCGGCAGTATGATTCGGTTGCCGAATGTGCCGAATGGTCCAAAAGGAGTACTTATCTAGGTGGTCCCATGTTATGCAGCGTTGGACCAGAGGTGGTCAGGTCCAATGACATCGCAATGTTAATGTAACCATATTTTCTCCATATATTTGGACCATTTTGGTTACTAGTGTTGGTTACAAGGTAACGTGGTCCTGTACTAGTGTTTAACCTAGTCCCACTTTTTGCAGGGTAACTATGCACTTATATATAAGTACATGCCCTGCCGTGAAAAGCTGAACCAGTATGCACAAATTCAACTTCATGAACTATTATTTAAGGATAAAAGTCATACCAGTTCATTATGAACTATAATTATACCAGTTCCTCGAGAAAAAAGTAAACTAGTTGGTAGAAATTCTAGTTCGAAAACTGGTACTAAACGGAGAAGTTATACCAGTTCGTCATGGACTATAATTACACCAGTTCTCCGCAGTGAAATTCCAAACCACCCAGTATAAATACTAGTTCATTAACTAGTATGTGACAAAGCGACGGCCATTTCGGCGATTTCGAACAACTTATGCGTTCAGCGACATCTATCTTTGAATAGGCACAACCAAAACTAAAATGCGGTTAATTGCTTTCATCACAAATGGCGGCTGTGGCGTCGAGTGAAGACTACCGATTCTGGTTCTGAGATCTCAGTTTCGAGTGCGCGTGGAGGTCGTTAAAGTAAAGTAAGTAGACTAATTTAAATAATTATTTAAATTTTAATATAAAATAAAAATTGTACATAAATTTAATTTGATTTGGAAAAACCCTAAATACTCAAATACCAT
>NW_016158801.1:93130-109393 GCF_001687245.7 Rhagoletis zephyria | reverse complement strand
ATGGTCCAAAAGGAGTACTTATCTAGGTGGTCCCATGTTATGCAGCGTTGGACCAGAGGTGGTCAGGTCCAATGACATCGCAATGTTAATGTAACCATATTTTCTCCATATATTTGGACCATTTTGGTTACTAGTGTTGGTTACAAGGTAACGTGGTCCTGTACTAGTGTTTAACCTAGTCCCACTTTTTGCAGGGTAACTATGCACTTATATATAAGTACATGCCCTGCCGTGAAAAGCTGAACCAGTATGCACAAATTCAACTTCATGAACTATTATTTAAGGATAAAAGTCATACCAGTTCATTATGAACTATAATTATACCAGTTCCTCGAGAAAAAAGTAAACTAGTTGGTAGAAATTCTAGTTCGAAAACTGGTACTAAACGGAGAAGTTATACCAGTTCGTCATGGACTATAATTACACCAGTTCTCCGCAGTGAAATTCCAAACCACCCAGTATAAATACTAGTTCATTAACTAGTATGTGACAAAGCGACGGCCATTTCGGCGATTTCGAACAACTTATGCGTTCAGCGACATCTATCTTTGAATAGGCACAACCAAAACTAAAATGCGGTTAATTGCTTTCATCACAAATGGCGGCTGTGGCGTCGAGTGAAGACTACCGATTCTGGTTCTGAGATCTCAGTTTCGAGTGCGCGTGGAGGTCGTTAAAGTAAAGTAAGTAGACTAATTTAAATAATTATTTAAATTTTAATATAAAATAAAAATTGTACATAAATTTAATTTGATTTGGAAAAACCCTAAATACTCAAATACCATGAAAAATTAAAAGAATAAATTTTTTGTTCTTTTTAAAACAATAAATTTAGAAATTACACAAGAGATATAAATAAAAAAATATATATATATATAAAAAAAATTAAAAAATATTTGCTCACTGAGAGTCGAACTCGGATTTCTTGATTTGGCGTGCCAAAGCTTTACCCTGTCGACCATTGCCACTGTTGCAGCGCCGCGAGCAAAATGACATACTTATGCTTTTCACGGTGGATGAACTGGTATGATGCTACTAGTATTTCTACTGGTAGTTTGCTGATGCAGGAGCGGACAATTGACATCTCCTATGACACCGCCATGTTAAAAATACCAGTTGCTAACGTTGAAAAAGGATACAACGTGAACTAGTTGGGCTGAAACGCAAACTGGTAGCATTCTGGTTCACAACTGGTAGCTTTCCCTGCAGGGAAAATGCATAACTAAAACAAACGCGAAAAATATCTCCCATACAACGTCGTTGTAAATCTTTCGCGATAAGTTTATCGCGATAAGCTGTTGTGAGTGATCGCGAATGGATTACTTGCATCGTTTTACTCATTTCTGAGAGGCCGATATCGGCAATGCTCGGATTTCTCATACTCGAGTAAGGGGAAATTTCTTTGCTTTTTTCGATCGCGAATGAAAAACAGCGGAAATTTTTTTGTCGATCACATTCCGAATGTGAGAGATGATACATTTGTTTGCATTTTACACTCGCGATAAAAGAATGCAAAAATAATTGTGGAATATTCTTGATCGCGAACGTTCAATAAATGACTATAAGTGACCATCAAGTCAAGGTGCAGGGATGGTATTTTCAGGGATAGTAGTCGAGACTTCTTGCTTTAATTTAATTCTAATATCACCTTTTGTTTCTTTGCTAGAGCTTCTAAAATATTGTAAAAAACTAAATTTTTTGACAATTTGACCCCGTTTTTCTCCAAATCTAGAGCTGATGGCCTTGTACTTATACTTATACTTTATACTTACAAACCGCTTTAACATGTGATGCAACAAAATCTTTTCACATTTTTGTTGCCTTGTTGCCTCAATGCTAACAAAATAATTAGTAAATTGATTTAAAAAGTGGATATGTGGATCATCCGTTTCTGTATCAAGTTATTTTCTTTTACTTCTAAGTATTTCCATTTAGAAAGGGTAAAAACCTGGCTGCAGTCGACAATGAGCGAAAATGGATTGTACGGTAAACTAATGAATCAATTTATAGTTCAATTGTTTATTACTTTGTCTTTAGGTTTGTGTCTTCTAAGTGTACATCGAAAGTTTTGTATCACAGAACCAATCTTAGATTATTGATAAAACTATAGTCCGGTTTGGTGAACAGCCAATACGTTTACTTCTTAAGTAATTACAGCAGATGGCAGAAAACACATAGCGCACATAAATTTCTATAATAAAAATAGCATATAAGAGGCTGCTAATATATCTATTTTAAATTATAGTTAAGTCTTTAGTTAAACTTTACTACAGATAAATTACACTCATAAAAAATATTCGATTTTGGGCAAAAACTCCAAAATGTTGTGTGGTAATTACATCTATTTCAAAGTGAAATGACTTCAAAGTTTATTTTATTTCATTTTCGTTTATTTATTTATACACAAATATGACATTGTCTTTTATAGTGTTGTACACAAGGCGAATTACATGTATTTTGTTTTTGCTTTGGCGGCATAAACTGTCAAAATCTGTAAGAGTGTGTGTAGAAATTCAAACAAAATTTTTCAATTTGATATCAGAAGCCGTGCGGCGAAACACATACACAAAATCAGCTGAGCTAGTAACACCACCTTATATTAATTCGCCTTGGTTGTACATAAAAGTTAAAAAATTAAAAAAATTTATTAGATTATAAATTTGAGGCTTTTTTAGCCAAACGTTCAAAAATTATAAATTTGAGAGTTTTTAGCCCCTGGTACGGCAACCGAATTTTTAGAAATGAGCAAAGAAGATGTATAACTATATTTAATAATATATTTATTAGTTTTTTCCTTATGCTTTGTTGAAATTTAAATAAATTTTTCAGTTATCTTCATCTTTATTATCGTCTTGTAAATTCCAGCAAATATTTCTAATACTTTATTAAATTTCCAGACTTGCCGTTATCTAGTGAAATCTCACTTGTAGAAAATAAGCTCGATGCTTTCCATAACTCCATGTGAATATGTCATTGAAATTACATTTTCTGCATTGTCATATTGAAAAATTCGCCGAACAATCACCAGCGGAATCAGACGAATAAGGTGAGAGATTTCACCAGATATCATCACGCCTGGAAAATTTGGTTTAGTGGAAAGAACTCGATGCTCTACATCAGAGGTTCCCAACCTTTTTCTTCTTGTAGACCCCTTCCAAAATTTTTCTGGTTTTGGTGGACACCCTTCTGCTATATTTCCCAAAGCTCGTCCAAAAATGTAAAGATTAGATCAAGCGATGGAAATTTGCATCACGGCTGAGCCCCAAATCTAAATTCGGAGTGGCAAAATTAAAAATTGTATGTTTTCTTGTGTTCTATTTATTAAAATATTGTGATAACACACTTCTTCTTCTTCTTTTTTGGCGCTGTAACCGCCTAAGCGATTTTGGCCGAGTTCAGCAAAGCACGCCAGTCGTTTCTCCTCTGTGCCAACTGACGCCAATTGGAAACGCCAAGTGAAGCCAAGTCCTTCTCCACCTGATCTTTCCATCGCAGTGGGGGCCTCCCTCTTCCTCTGCTACCACCAGCGGGTTCCGAGTTGAATACTTTCAGAGCTGGAGCGTCGGTGTCCATTCGAACGACATGACCAAGCCAGCGGAGCCGCTGTATTTTAATTCGCTGCACTATGTCCATATCGTTGTAAAGCTCATACAGCTCATCGTTCCATCGTCTGCGGTACTCGCCGTCGCCAACGCGTAAAGGACCGTAAATCTTCCGCAAAATCTTTCTCTCAAACACCCCAAGAGCCGCCTCATCGGATGTTGTCATTGTCCATGCTTCTGCGCCATATACCAGCACGGGCATGATGAGTGACTTATAGAGCGTGGTTTTCGTACGTCGAGAGAGGACTTTACTCCTGAATTGCCTACTCAGTCCAAAGTAGCACTCGTTGGCACGAGTGATTCTGCGTTGAAATTCAATGCTGACATTGTTATCGGTGTTAATACTGGTTCCCAAGTAAACGAAATTCTCTACTTTCTCGAAATTGTAACTGTCAACAGTGACGTGGGTGCCAAGGCGCGAATGTGCTGACTGTTTGTTTGATGACAGGAGATACTTCGTCTTGTCCTCGTTTACCACCAGACCCATGCGCTTTGCTTCCCTATCCAACTTGGAAAAGGCAGAACAGACTTCGCGGTTTTTGTTACCGATGATGTCGATGTCATCGGCATAAGCCAGCAATTGCAAGCTCTTGTAGTAAATTGTTCCTGAGCGGTTCAGTTCTGCAGCTCTTATTATCTTCTCCAACATCAGATTAAAGAAGTCACATGAAAGGGAGTCGCCCTGTCTGAAACCCCGTTTTGTGGCGAACGGCTCGGAGAGGTCTTTTCCAATTCTGACGGAGCTGGTGGTATTGCTCAACGTCATTTTACACAGCCGTATGAGTTTTGAGGGGATGCCAAATTCAGACATAGCGGCGTATAGGCAACTCCTTTTAGTGCTGTCAAAAGCGGCTTTAAAGTCGACAAATAGGTGGTGAGTGTCGATCCTTTTCTCGCGGGTCTTTTCCAAGATTTGGCGTATTGTGAATACCTGGTCTATGGTGGATTTGCCAGGTCTAAAGCCACACTGATAAGGCCCAATCAGTTCATTGACGGTGGGCTTCAGTCTTTCACACAATACGCTCGATAAGACCTTGTAACCTATGCTTAGAAGGCTGATCCCGCGGTAGTTGGCGCGAATGGCGGGGTCACCTTTCTTGGGGATTGGGCAAAGCACATTTAAATTCGAGTCGTCGGGCATGCGTTCATCTGACCATATTCTGCACAAGAGTTGATGCATGCACCTTATCAACTCCTCGCCGCCGTACTTGAATAGCTCAGCTGGCAGGCTGTCAGCTCCAGCGGCTTTGTTGTTTTTCAGCCGCGTTATTGCTATACGTACCTCGTCATAGTCAGGCGGTGTAACGTCGACTCCGTCATCATCGACTGCAGGCTCGGGTTCTTCTTCTCCACAACTTTCCGTGCTGCTACCATTNCAGGCTGTCAGCTCCAGCGGCTTTGTTGTTTTTCAGCCGCGTTATTTCTATACGTACCTCGTCATAGTCAGGCGGTGGAACGTTGATTCCGTCAGCATCTACTGCGGACTCGGGTTCTTATTCTCCAGAACTTTCCGTGCTGCTACCATTTAGTAGGGCGGAAAAGTGTTCCCTCCATAATTTAAGTACGCTCTGGACATCAGTTACTAGGTCGCCATTATTGTTTTTACAGGAGTACGCCCCGGTCTTGAAACCTTCCGTAAGTCGCCTAACTCTCTGGTAAAATTTTCGGGCATTCCTCCTGTCGGCCAGCATTTCAAGCTCTTCGCACTCACGTATTTCTGCCTCTCTCTTCTTGTTGCGGCAAATACGTCTCGCTTCCCTCTTCAGATCCCTATAGCGGTCCCACATAGCGCGCGTTGCGCCCGATCGCAGCGTGGCCCTGTAGGCGGCATCTTTTTTCTCTGCAGCTTCCTGACACTCCTCATCGTACCAGTTGTTCTTTCGGGCTCGCTGAAATCCGACTACTTCTTCGGCGGCGGTACTTAATGAGTGGGAAATGTGGTTCCACTGCTCGCATATGTCGGTTTCTTGTAGAGTGCTCTCTGAGAGCAGGTGTGAGAGTCGAGTAGCGAAAGCACTGGCTGTCTGTTGTGATTGCAGCTTTTCGACGTTAAGCTTTCCTTGCATATTTGGGCGCACATTTTTTGCTGCACAGAGGCGGGTGCGTCTCATCCGAGGCTTTGCCTTGCTTCTTCACTGGAAGTGGATTTTACGTGGCGGGTCCCAAACCCAGCGCACAACCCATTGCTGGGACGGGGGTGGTTTCGCAACCAAATTCACGTTTATATGCGAGCCGCCTGCTCCAAGCAGACACCCGCTTGCAGCCGCACCTACTGGTGAACAGACGCTGCAGACTTCAGTGAGCCCTTAAACCGAATAAGTCGGAGTGGCTCCACCGAAGCTCCCTCTCTTTCTGCCACGCACTCACTTGCAAGTTTTAAAAAACAGAGCTCTTGGTCTGAGGAGTCACATGTTTTAAGAGCACTCCGATCGCTAGCGTTATTTATATTCTCGGTTATTCATGAATTTGCATGTGGCGTATTTGTAAAATAGTTTATTTGTGTTTTTGTATGGCATCGCTTTTATTTTTATTGCTCCGAGTTTTAAAGTGACGCGAAAAATATTTATCACTCATTGAGTTTATCAAGGATGAAGATTACTGAGTTATGAAAGCTAGATAAGCAAAAGAGACAGAACGCTCTTTTGAGTGGCATGGATTTTGGCGAACTCCGTCTTAAAAAACACTTTTTTTTGTCGGAACCAGACACAAAACAACGCGTACAGAAAACAGTACTCAGGACTACATGCCGTCCATTGTCCCTCTTAATCATTGTTAAATCTGCACAATTTACTGGGTGTCAAAGATTTCAGATGTTCGTCTCTCAACACATCGCGGCCAAATGTCTTTATACCTAAGTCTTGCAAAAGTGGGGCAGAAGCACATTCAGAGTAAAGCAAGATGGTCAAATCTCTGCCGTCAGCAATTTCTGCCTCGTTCCACTCAGTGTTATGCCAACATACGTTTCTTTTCAGTCTGTAGGTGGCATTTAAGGCTTCCCCACGTATGAAGACACAAAGTGATGGTAAGTGCAGCAGTGTGTCAAAGGTAGGGATGTTGCGAAAGTGGAATTTTAGACATCTGCGGATGCGAATTTGTAACAGCTAACATCCGCGGATGCGGATGCGAATGCGGATGTCAAGTATTTTTAATAAACAATTAGAATCTAGCATATTGGCGAGATCGTTTTTTAAAAGCCCTTTCAAGCCAAACCTGATGTGCCAGGTTTTTCTAAAGCTTTTTAAAAGAATTATTCATTCTCATTCCTTTGGCTGCTTCAGAATTTGGGGAATCTGTAACTTTATCAGCGTTTTTGGATTTTAGTTTTTGTAATTCTTTTTTAATACTTTCTTCTGCAACTGCTTTGAAAAATTTGTGCTTATAGCGAGCTAGTAAATAGGTGGATATGGAAAATAAATTATTACTGTTTACCAGGAAGGAAAATTTTGAGCAGAATTCTGTTTTCAAAGTCGTTGTTGCCAGCCGAATCGGATCAGAATATTGTTATTTAAAAAAAAAGCACCACGTTTTTTATAAGTACCTGAATCTCAGATAGTAACGCAATTCTTATCTAATTAAAGGTCAGACCTATAGCTTTTTAATTATTTGAGCATCGATTCTCTTTATAGCCAGACCTTGATCATTTATTCTGGAAATCACTATTGAAGAAGCTTACTCTTTGACTTTAAATAGCAAAGGAACAGTTTTACCACAGAAGTTTTTAGTCAAGGACCCAATGTATATCCCTGTGCAAAAAATATTGCCCGCCAAGTAAACAAAATTACTGTGTAGTCAACGAGCCTTTTCGTTGGCTATTTAATGCAAAAAAAAACGCGACCAAGTTCAGATTCAAAATATAAATTTATTTGTGCCAAAGATGAATGCAGTCGAGCTCGAAATAGCCCGTGCGTTCTGCGATGCGATCAAAAATGCGAATGCTCCTGCCTTGCACTAGAGCACAAAGTCCACCAAAGTGTGGGGAGCGCGGTGGAATGAAGCGCCAGTCTATGGTATTGGCAAGACAAAATTCATGAACAGCTTGCACATGATTGTCGCTCAAGAATAATCGTTTTAATTCAGCCATCTCATTCTTAGCGCCGACAAAATTAGTTGCATTGTCTGACCATATACGCGTGGGGCGACAACGCGTTAGGATGAAACGCTTTAGTGCATTTAAGAATGCCTTCATTGACAAGTCTGCTACAAGCTCCATGTGCACAGCCTTCGTGGCGAAGCATATGAATATGCAGATATAACATTTTATTGGCTGCTTTTTCGAATTTCATTTGTGTAAAAGAATGGCCCACTATAATCAACGCCTGTGACCATAAATGCGTAAGATGAATTCACTCTATCTTCCGGAAGGTCAGCCATAATGTGTTCCGCTAAGTGCGGTTTAGCTCGAAAACATAAAATGCATTTGCTTACAGCGCTCGAAATGGTTTTCCGCCCACCAATGAGCCAATACTGCAGCCGAATGCATGCTAGTAGGGAGCGAGGACCCGCGTGTAAGTTGCACCTATGAAAATGCATAATGATTGCATGAGTGATAGGATGCCTCCTAGGCAGTATGACTGGATGCTGTGCGTCGAAGTCGAGCGCCGAGTTCTTCAGTCGTCCACCCACACGAAGCAGTCCATAACTATCGATGAATGGTGAAAGCGACGGTATGCAGCTGGATGCTTTCACACGTTGACCGGCTTGAAGGCATTTGAGGTCATCTTTGAAGTGGACCATTTGGATGTTGCACAGAAGTAATTTTGTGCCATGACGGAGGCAATCAACAGTCAGTCCAGAGATCCTCATGCGATGCTGAAACTTATAAATGTAAGCGAAAACATGTTGTAATTTTTCGAATGAGTTGACAAGTTTACATCTAAGCATTATATCGATGGGCTCAGACGTGGCGACCAACACACTTTTGCGCACCTCCGAAAGTTGTTTGACTATAACGCAAGACTTCGGCCATTTAGTTTTATCTTCAGCTAAGAAGTCCGGTCCATGAAGCCAAAGCGTCGATGAGGTCCCTTGGAGTTGCTCCTCTAGATAAAATATCAGCAGGGTTTGACTTCGTAGGCACGTAGTGCCATTCCATTCCCGTAGTCAACTCCTGTATAGTAGCTATGCGATTATATGTAAAGATTTGAAATCTTGATGGTTCGTCGCATATCCACAATAAGACTACAGCTGAATCGGACCAACAATACTATCGGCACGAGAAAAATTCCATTCGAGCTATTTCATGCATGAGTTGCGCCAGCAGGGTGGCGCCGCACAATTCCAGCCTTGGAACCGTAAGAGATTTTAAAGGCGCTACACGAGATTTTGAACATAGTAAGTGCACCTGCTTTCTTTCCTGTCTGACCGACACAACATAAACACATGCTCCGTATGCTTCGATGCTGGCGTCGCTGAAGCCATGAACTTACCAGGTGATCTTCTGTTGATTTCCCAAACGAGGAAACTTTAATTGCGGTATGCAACCAAGATCCGCGCACAAACTAAGCCACGATGACTGTAATGATGAAGGCAAGCTTTCATCCCAGTCGAGCTTTTCTTTCCAAATTTGTTGAAGAAATATTTTGGCCTTCGAAATGATAGGGCCAATGAGACCAAGCTGATCGTAGAAGCGAGCAATAGTTGACAAGATGGAACGCTTACAATGCTTTGTTGCAGACTGCATTGGTGAAAACGCAAACAGTAGACAATTTGATGCAGGGTCCCAAGTAAGGCCCAGTGTCTTTGTGATATCGCTTCCATCGTCGAACTTAAGTAGTGTTTCACTTTCATCAGCCGGTATCCCCTGCAGCAAATCAGGATTATCGGAGCACCACTTTCTCAGCTTGAAACCTCCCTTTGCCAGCAAGTTTGTAGTTTGACTCATGATTTCCTTAACTTCTTGAAGAGACTCCCCACCTGTAATAAGGACGTCGACATAAAAATCACGCTTTAATGTTTTCGAGCCTATGGGGTGCGATGGGTGTTCGTCAATGGCTAACTGATGCATCGAACGAATTGAGAGAAATGTAGCTGGCCTTGTACCATAATTAACTGTGTCAAGTCTAAAGACTTGAACTGGCTGCTGCGGGCAGTCACGCCACAAGATGCACTGCAAATAACTATCGGACTCTGAGACCCGCACACAACGATACATCTTGCAAATATCGCCCGTCAAGGCGACTGGAAAGGTTCTAAATCGAAGCAATGTGTTGAACAACTTAGGTTGTATGGTGGGTCCTATCATAAGCAAATCATTCAATGAGTACCCAGAGGATGAAGCGGCGGATCGAACACCACGCGGAGCTTTGTAGTTGTGCTGTCCTCCTTTAAAACACAGTGGTGTGGTAGAAAGTACTTACAATGCCGCAGACTGTCTGTGCTAACTAGCGACATATGGTATATTGTGCCTTCCGCTGTGGGTGGCGCTCCAACTTTCGCTCTAGATGGAGAAACCGACGAAAAGCTTGCTGATAAGAGTCACCCCAAATATCAATACTAAATTTTGCAGGTAACCGAACCGAATAATTCCCGGTAGGAAAGCGAACATAATTGGCCTTAAAATGGGCTTCGCACTCGAGCTCCTCCTTGGAGTATTTGGCGCCAGATTCACACCAACTTTCAACCTCCCAAAAACGACGTACCAGTTGATCGATTTGAACATTGGATTTGCTCTCTATATCAAGCGATGACTGTGCGGCCAATGTCGCTCGACTTCGCGACTGCAATTCACCACCTGTTACAACCCACCCTAACCTAGTTTTCTGCAGGAGAGGTAGGCCATGAGCTAACTTTATTTGACCAATACATAAAAGATTATAGAAGAGACTGGCTCCAATAAGCATATCTATTCGTCGCGGCTTTAAAAACTGCCGATCAGCCAAACGAATATTCGAGGGAATATTTCAATGAGAAGTATTCAAAGTAAGACTCGGTTAATAGTTCGTAATGTTAGGAGCAACCAACGCTGTAATGCAAGTGGAATACTCCGAATTTTGAGACTGAATAACAATGTTGATAGTAAAACCATCAGAGGCGAAGTTGGCATCACCAAGACCCGATACACATGTGGTAGACTTGGTTTTGCGCAACTGCAATTGATGAGCGAGACGGGATGTAACAATATGCACCTGCGATCCGGAGTCGAGCAGTGCACGACATGGCACCCATGTATCAGAGTTGTTCTTTACATTGATTACAGCAGTGGCCAGAAGCACAACATTAGGACTGAGATTCTGGGCCGATGTGGCAGCTGACGGTCTTTGTGCGATTGCAACCAAAGAGTGATGTGCCACTGAAGTTGAAACGGTTTGCGAAGGGTCTTCCGATGTTACTTGCGAAGGTGAGGTACCCTGCACTGCAGAGGGAGCGCTTTGTGATTTAGTGGAGTCAATATGTAATAGGCTGTGATGCTTGGCTCCGCATACACGACATAAGCCAGCATTGCACGTTCGAAGTTGATGGCCTTTTCTGAGGCAGTTTAAGCACAAGGCCAGTTTCTTGGCCTCCTCAAGACGGAGTCGTGGCGACAAATTTGCAAAAAGCGTGCATGCATATATAGCGTGGTCTGTGCTGGCACAGAAAACACAGCCATTGGGTGAAGCGTTAGTAGTGATAAACGATTTTCTACTATGGTTAGTGATTCTACTGTTTTTTCCCACCTGAGAGCCACTCGTATATGCTGCCATAGAGTGTCCTACGTTCTCCAGTTTTTGACAACGCTTCTCCAGGAAAGTTGTAAACTGCTCCCATGAGGGTATGAGATCCTCCCACTTGGTCTGCGTAGCACTGTCAAACTTCTGCAGATGAGTGTCCACGATTATGCACCCTGCTATTTGCTCCGAATTTCCAATAGTCTGTAATGCGCGAAGGTTTGCATTTACCTTGTCTGATAACTCCCGAAGCTTCACCGCTGACGAAGTGTCCATCCTTTTGATGCCCATAACCTCAGTGATGTGTGCCTGGAAAATAAGACGCTTATTGTTAAATCGTTTGTGAAGCAAATCTAAAGCCACAGCATAATTGTTGCCTGTCATCTCCAATGAACGGATTGCATCCTGCTCTGGGCCCTTTAGAGATGAACGTAAATGCTGCAGCTTCTCGACATTCGTGAGATCAGGATCCTTATCTATGATACTCGTAAACATTGAGAAAAAATCGGTGTATTCCATGTAAACTCCGCTGAATGTAGGCAACCTGAGCTCAGGCAAGCGTGGTAGAATAAGATGGCATTTGAGACTGACGCTTACGAATCTCATGCCGTATACGAAATCGCAGTGAAAGCAGTAGCTCTTCGAAGTTTGTACGCAGGGTTCCTCCGATTTCATCAAAATCTAGTTCCTCGAGGCTGCTATGGGCTAAGTTAAACGTGTTGGAAATATGTTCGAGGCACTCCAAGCGTACCTTTAAATCCAATTCGGTGAAGGAATCAACACTTTCGCCTTCGATTGCCCGCTCAATCGCTTGCGCTTGTACCAAAATTGATTCCGCCTTACGCTTGTAATAAATCACCATATCCTCAGGTGACAGCCGAGAAGCTTCCTTCGGTGTCATGGTACAAATCTTAAAATGCGCGCACCCACGAGCAATAATGTATGTATGATTGGTGACAGTTAAACTAGCGGAACAAAAAATCGCGTGTTCCTGGAGCGGTACTTATGTGCTTAATATATATTTATGTATATTATGTGTCCAACGGATCGAAATAGCGCGACACCAGCAGCGGTATATTTGCACATATTAAAATATATTTCAGCAAGTATATAAAACCGAACGGAACTCCATATGCAAGTAGCGGTTTGCTCTTAAGTTTATACTTATGTAGTGCTTATGTACTTGTATGTACACCTTCGCTTCATGTATTTTTATTGGAAGGATTTATTTGACGCAAAATTAAACAAAATTATTTTAATCGCGATCACGTCGGGGTCACCGAAAATGTGTAGTAAACGAGCCATTTCGATGGCTATTTAATGCAAAAAAAACCCGACCAAGTTCAGATTCAAAATACAAATTTATTTGTGCCAAAGATGTATGCAGTCAATCTCGAAATAGCTCGTGCGTTCTGCGATGCGAGTTATGGTCTGATTATGCATACTTCGCATAACTTCGCACAACTTCGCATAAACTTCAAACTGTAATTTCGTATGTACTTTGTATGTATTTTGTATGTATTCCATTACCCATAAATTAGCAGAACTTTTGAAAACTTAGCGATCTGTTGAGTTTAGATTTTGCTTCACATTTGCTTAAGTTACATTTTTAGTGCACTGGTACAAATGGTTGTGCGAAGTTATGCGAAGTATGCATAATCAGACCCTTAGAAAGAAGTTTGCTTTGATTGCTGCGCAGAGCAATTTACAAAAGTTTGTATGGTTGTATGTATGTACATAAATATGAGTAGATGAGTGAGCAAGTGCAGATCTGCTTGCGCTTTCTCCATGACCAAACAATTACTGTTTTAAATGTTTGCTAAAACTAAATTCCCCAAAGAGCTCCATTTGAAGTTATTGAAACGAATATATGTAACATCAAAAACAAATCACGAAAATTTGGTGGTGAACACTTTCTTCTTTTGTGTGTAGTAGTTCACAAATACTCCCACGACCACCAGCAAAAATATTGGCTACAATTTGTCATTTTGTTTGATGTATATACGTTTTATCAGTGCACTTGCACAACATTCGCATTCGCAAAAGCTCCGCATTGATTATTGCGAATGCGAAAGCGAATGCGAATGTTAAAACTAATGCCGAAGATCCGTTGTTGCGAATGCGAATGTGAATATTCGCAACAACCTTGTTTTGAACTTAAACTAGGCCTTAACTTTATACGTACAAGTATTCCTATGGTCAAAATAATAGTATTGCGACCTTTGAGTAATTTTCTTTTGTTGGTTTAATGTTCATTAATTTTTATAAAAGTATAGCTCGTTATATAGCTACAACCATATAAATCCAAATTTATATCTTTGTACGGAAATTAGAAAAAATTTACAAATTTCAACAAAATTGCTTCAAAGTATAAAATGTTTTAATCAGAACTACACAAAGCCAAGTATGTAATTTTATAGCTCTTTCAATTTTAGTTTAATGTGTTAAGTGCAGGTTTGGATTATTTTAAAATTCGCATTGATTTTTGGATTTTTTTTTTTGCTGGTGTTTTTATTTTGTTTCATATAAAAACATTTCAATCTACTACATTTCTATATACAAATTCACTTTATTTCACTATACAATACTCAGGAAAATTAAGGGAGGTTTTAAAAATAGGAAACTATAGCTAAATAAAGACGCTGTCCGATCCATATGCCTGCCTAAATGACACAATTTTTTCCATCTCGTGGACCAAAAAAAAAACAAAGAAATTTGCAAAATTATTTTTTCGCACTGTCTGTCAGCATTATATGAAAACCGTTGCTCCTAAAAATTTTTAGCCAGAAGAATTAGAATCTTAGAGCTTCAAAACGACAATTTTTTAACGAAACACGGCTTGTCAAAAACCGCCGAAAAATTAGGTATTTTTTTCTTCCTTAATATCTTGAAGTAGTGAATTATCTGCCTACATTGAAAGATAAAGCCAAGCCTTTTCGTGGAACCCCACTTTCAACTCGTGAACCCCTATATTTTTTTCACGCTAATCTCGACCCCCGTCGAGTCTCTCGGGGCCCCCTGGGGGTCCACCCGGACCACTTTGAGAATCACTGCTCTACATATTAGGAGATATTTGTTGGAATTTTCAAATAGATAATGGAAATGACTGAAAAATTTATCAATTAAATACCTCTTTGAGGTAAAATTTTCGAGTGACGAAAGCTGATCTAGAAACACAAAATTTGTGATACCAATTTCGTGACGAAAATTATACGCATTTTTCAACTGCCTTTGAAACGTACGGAAAATATTTTTTATTAATACGACTCGTTGCAAAAGTTCTGTTTTTTACAGGGACCGAAAATAATCGTTATCATGAAGGATTTTTATTTAAAAATCATTGTATAATCGTTATTTTATGATTTATATTTTTTCAATAAAAAAAAAACGTTATTCTTTGATTTTTATTTCTTCAATCCTTTTTAATCGTTATTTTATGATTTTTATATTTTTAATCAAAAATAATCGTTATTTTATGATTTTTATTTTTTCGATCCTTTTTAATCGTTATTTCGTGATTTTTATTTTTTCGGTCATTTTTAATCGTTACTTTATGATTTTTATTTTTTTGATCATTTTTAATCGTCATACTATGATTTTTATTTTTTCGATCATTTTTAATCGTTATTTCGTGATTTTTATTTTTTCGGTCATTTTTAATCGTTACTTTATGATTTTTATTTTTTTGATCATTTTTAATCGTCATACTATGATTTTTATTTTTTCGATCATTTTTAATCGTTATACTATGATTTTAATTTTTTTGATCAAATATAGAAAATATTCTTAGTTTTTTAATGTGTAAACCGCATGTGCATAGATTTGACTTAAAAAAAAGTTTTACAAGGCATGCTTATGTACACAGTAAAGTCGGAATTGTAATGCTCTCATAGCCGAAATCTCTATTTGACAACGCTTTGCAGGCTTTTGACAATGAGATATGTTTTCGTGATAAATGAATTCAAGCAAATTGCTAAAGGCTTTTTTAAACAAAATGTTGTTTAACTAAAAATGCTGCAAGGATGTACATATGTATACAGGTGTCCCAGAAGTAACGTGCCAAACTTTAGGGGAAGGTAGGGGGGGGGGGGGGGGGGCCCCCTGAAAAAAAAAAAATTTTCAGGAAAAAGTGTCCCCGTTTTTGAAATATTTACATTTTTTCGAATTTAAAAAAAATCGTGCCTTTTCATGTGTTTTCTTTAACTGCAACTACAAACCGGGCAATACTTAGTTATGTAAAATGCCTCTCCATACTCAAATGCAATGTAGTTAAAATATATTAAGGAACCGTAATAAAATTAGGACTATTTCTGGATACTTAACTTTTTGATATTTTCTTCCCCAACTTTGACTATCTCGGGTGAAAAAAAAATGTACTGAGCTATAACTTTACATTACATAAAAAAATTGCTCATTTAATAAAGATTTCAGAAAGGTGCCACACTTACTGTTTTGAATAAAAAAAAAAAAAGTTATAGCCGCTTTTGTGGGTAAAGGACTGAGACACGCTAGAATGTATTTAATAGATTTAAATTGAATTTGCTCTTGTTACCGTCAAATGACATGCTAAATAGTACAAAGGTACATTATTACCTGCTCCTGACATTATTTTGTGTTACTTACCGGAATTCGGACTAGAGTCTATAACAAGGGCTATATCTATCAATATTTTGTGTGAAGGATGGGTACACGTGAAATAAGATATACATGAGTTGTTTGAAGAAAAATTTATTCATTTATTGATACAATATGCTCAAATTGGCGACCTTCTGTTCTAATACAAGCTCGGCAACTTTTAAGAAAAGATGCTTTTAGAGATCTTAAACTCAATTGGGCTATCTAAGCAGCAGCTCCATTTATTTGTTCCCGCAAATCCTCTTCGTTTTGAATTGTTTTTGAATAAATTTTGTCCTGAAGACAGCTCCAGTAGAAAAAATCTAATGGATTCAAGTCTGGCGATCGAGCGGGCTACGTGATTGGCCCGTATCGTCCAATCCATCGGCGAGGATAAGTTT
>NW_016158801.1:90261-92280 GCF_001687245.7 Rhagoletis zephyria | reverse complement strand
TATTTTAACTACATTGCATTTGAGTATGGAGAGGCAACTATCTGGAAGTATTTTACATAAAAAATTTACTAAGTATTGCCCGGTTTGTAGTTGCAGTTAAAGAAAACACATGAAAAGGCACGATTTTTTTTAAATTCGAAAAAATGTAAATATTTCAAAAACAGTGACACTTTTACCTGAACATTTTTTGTTTATCAGGGAGCTCACCCCCCACCTACCTTCCCCTAAAGTTTGGCACGTTACTTCTGGGACACCCTGTATACATATGTAAATAAATGTCTTAATTTAAAAAAGTGTTGCCGAAAAATATAGGTAATTCAATGTTAAATAAAAGTGATTCTTCTCTTTCCATATTTGTATTAAACGTATGTATATGCTATACAAGCCGTGCAATAAGCAATAATAACTACTCATCAATAGTTTCGTGAAAAAGCGCCTTTATGAGTTAAGAGTTTTTTATATGTAAATGAGCTAGTATAATTATTTCATTATTATCTTTTAATTTAAATAAAAAAAAAAATTAATTCACATTAATTTCAAAATAAATCTGAAAAGATTAGGAGCTAAGACGATGTTCCTATTATTTTTTATTATTAATTAGTTTTATTATTAATTCATGTTGTATTTCGATGGAAATTCTTAATGTTAATGGAACATACTTTGATTTCGCAACCACACAGCTGATTGCTTTGACAGCGTTCCAAGCTACATCTGGCCAAACAAGCTTTTAAAGTAAATTAAAGCAAAATGAAGTCAGTAAGGCGAGCAAAGCAAGTCTACATTGGGCCAGCACATTAAGTTTCTTCTATATCGAAAAAAGTATACCCCAATTTTTATACCTTTCATGAGCATGAAATGGTATTATAACATTGGTCCGATGTTTGTAAGTACCACAATTAGAAGAGATAGACCCATTGAAATGTATGCTTAAATGATCAGAACGTCGAGCTTAGTCGATTTAGCCATGTCCGTCTGTTTGTATGCAATCTAGTCTCTCAGTTTTCGAGATATCCGGATGCAATTTGTTAGGTGGGTGTATTTTTATAATGCACTAATCAGTTGTCGGAACAGGAAGAATCGGGCCACTATAACATATAGCTCCCATACAACTGATCCTTCAGATATGAGATTTTTCGCTATAACTCCTCCATTTAAGCAGTTAGGAACATACAATTTTGCAATACTTCCGCCCATTATCAACAGAATACTTACAGTGAAAATTATAAAGATCGGTCACTATAATCTATAGCTCCCACACAACTGATTGTTCAGATATAAGATTTTTCATTATAACTCCTCCATTTATGTAGATAGGAACATGAAATTTTGCACTGTTTTCACCCATTATGAAAAGAATACTTACAGTGAAAATGGCGAAGATCGGGGGGCTATAAAATATAGCCTCCATATAACTGATTGTTCAGATATGAGAGTTTTGTTATAACTTCTCCATTTATGCATCTAGGAATATGAAATTTTCGCACCGTTTTCACTCATTATTAACAGAATATTTACAGTGAAAATAACAAATTTCGGGTCACTGAACATAACGAAGAGCATTTGCGGGAACAAATAAATGGAGCTGCTGCTGAGATAGCCCAATTGAGTTTAAGATCTCTAAAAGCATCTTTTCTTAAAAGGTGCCGAGCTTGTATCAGAGTAGAAGGTCGCCAATTTGAGCATATTGTATCAATAAATGAATAGATTTTTCTTCAAACAACTCATGTATATCTTATTTCACGTGTACCCATCCTTCACACAAAATATTGATAGATATAGCCCTTGTTATAGACTCTAGTCCGAATTCCGGTAAGTAACATAAAATAATGTCAGAAGCAAGTAATTATGTACCTTTGTACTATTTAGCATGTCATTTGACGGTAACAAGAGCAAATTCAATTTAAATCTATTAAATACATTCTAGCGTGTCTCAGTCCTTTACCCACAAAAGCGGCTATAACTTTTTTTTTCTATTCAAAACAGTAAGTGTGGCACCTTTCTGAAATCTTTATTAAATGA
>NW_016158801.1:77208-90054 GCF_001687245.7 Rhagoletis zephyria | reverse complement strand
CACCCCCCCCACCTACCTTCCCCTAAAGTTTGGCACGTTACTTCTGGGACACCCCGTATACATATGCACTTGTAAATAAATGTCTTAATTTAAAAAAGTGTTGCCGAAAAATATAGGTAATTCAATCTATACTAATTATATAAAGAGAAGTCCCTTTTTTTTGTAACAGGTAATATCGCGAACGGCTGGTCCGATTTTCATGAAATTTTGTATACAAATAGCTATCGGTAACCACCATGTTTTAGGCTAAAAAAATTTTCCTTTTTTCGGGTAGGTGGACCAGGGACCGGTCTATTCGAAAAAATCTTATTATGGTCCGATTTGCTTAAAATTTAGTACGTAGGTAGCTTTTTAGCATATATTAGCATATATAATCAATTTTTTCCGAGAAGTGGACCAGGGACCGATCTATTCCAAAAAATTTATGGTCCGATTTGCTTCAAATTCGGTACGTAAGTAGTTTTTTAGCATATATAGCCAGTGGACCAGGGACTGATCAATTCGAAAAAATCGTATTTACGGTCCGATTTGCTTAAAATTCGGTACATAGGTAGCTTTTTGCCTGGATAAGCTTACAGATTCCTGTTTTCCAATTTTCATGCAATTTCGAATATAAATAGCTTTAAGTAACGACCATATCAAGGGGCGAATTCGTCACTAGGCAAGATTTTTTTGCGCCAATCAGAAACAACGGATACTGTCAAAATATAATTATAATATATAATATATCTCAACTAATNTCAAAATATAATTATAATATATAATACTAGCAGACCCGGCTAACTTCGTCCCGCCCAAAATTTTTGTATATTTTATTGAAACTTTTTGGTCCAACGTTTTCACCAACAATTCACGTTTACGATTTTCATTGGCACATTTGTCTGCTAAGATTAAGGTTTGGTGGTAATTTGCCGCTTTAAATAACCTAAGGAAAGTGTTATATCCGTTCTTGAAATTCTCCAGTTGTGCGGCATTTCATAGCACGGTTATTCGCAAAGCGAAATAAATTTTTTCCTCTTCACTCCCTGGCGGCAACAATGACCCGGTTCTATAGTGAATGTCCTAGAAGCTTTACAGTATAGTAGGTGGCAATTTCAAAATGGGTGCGAATCATTGTTCTACAGAAATGCAATATACATATACTTATTTCAGACGAAATACCTTAAAAGTTTGAACGCATAATAATATTGGAAAATCACATCCATTGGGCCAATTGCAACGCAGGAGCGTTCGATATACTCAATGGTGCAACAGGTCGATTTAATCTGACCTTCACGGCCCCTTTTCTCACTTGGCTATTTTTAGTAATAGCTCGACTTCAGCACCACTTGGCAGCACGTTTTTGCAATAGTATTGCATACATATTTAAAACATTAGCCAAATCGGATCATAAATAAGATTTTTAGTAATAACTCAACTACAGCGCCAACTGTCGGATTAAATTGTGAAACTAAACCATCCAGAGACCCACTCAAATACACAAAAAGTTTCGTTAAAATCCGTACAACCATTTAGGAGGATTTCACTCACAAACACACCTACAGAAGAATAAAAAAATTCATTCAAAGATAGCTAAAGGTCGGTACGTTTGTAGGCCTCACACCCCTTTTCAAATAGCCCAAATTTTCTCCATGAGTATGGGCTTGATTTCAACTATATACATATCTCCATACGAAGTTCCAGTACTGTACCATGAATACTTTCAGAGATATGCAGTATAAAAATTCGATTTATATGGGAGGTGCCACGCCCCCCTTTCCAACAGCTGCCCTCTTTCTTCATGAGTATGCGATTGATTTCGTATATCTCCATACCAAGTTCCAGAACTCTACCATGAACACTTCCAAAGATAGGCAGTATGAAAAATTCGGTTTGTATGGAAGATGCCACGCCCCCTTTTCCAATAGTTCAAATTTTTCTCCAAGAGTATGCGATTTATTTCGTACATCTCCATACAAAACTCTAGAACTCTACCAAAAAATTTCCAGAGATAAGCAGTATGAAAAATTCGGTTTGTATGGGAGATGTCACACCCCTTTTTACAATAGCTAAAATCTTTCTCCAAGGGTATGCGATTGATTTCGTATATCTCCATACCAATTTCCAAAACTATACCATGCACACTTTCAGAGATATGTAGCATGAGAAATTCGGTTTGTATGGGAAGTGCCACGCCCCCTTTACATATAGATTTTTTTCAGCCTAAAACCATCCTTGGGACACGTGCGGCAGGTGGCAGTTTCAAAAAAATCGGTTCAGCCGCTCTCGAGCCTTGCGAAAACTAACAAACGGCTTTCTAAATATATATTAGTTGAGATATATTATATATTATAATTATATTTTGACAGTATCCGTTGTTTCTGATTGGCGCAAAAAAATCTTGCCTAGTGACGAATTCGCCCCTTGATATGGTCGTTACTTAAAGCTATTTATATTCGAAATTGCATGAAAATTGGAAAACAGGAATCTATAAGCTTATCCAGGCAAAAAGCTACCTACGTACCGAATTTTAAGCAAATCGGACCATAAATACGATTTCTTCGAACAGATCGGTCCCTGGTCCACTTCTCGGACAAAATGGATCATATATGCTAATATATTGCAAAAAGCTACCTACGTACCGAATTTTAAGCAAATCGGACCGTAAATACGATTTTTTCGAATAGATCAGTCCCTGGTCCACTTCTCGGAAAAAATTTATCACATATGCTAATACATGCTAAAAAGCTACCTGCGCACCGAATTTTAAGCAAATCGGGCCGTAAACGGATCGGTCCCTGGACCACTTCCCGGAAAAAATGGGTCATATATGCTAATATATGCTAAAAAAACTACTTACGTACCGAATTTTAAGCAAATCGGACCATAAATACGATTTCTTCGAACAGATCGGTCCCTGGTCCACTTCTCGGACAAAATGGATCATATATGCTAATACATGCTAAAAAGCTACCTGCGCACCAAATTTTAAGCAAATCGGACCGTAAATTCGATTTTTTCGAATGGATCGGTCCCTGGACCACTTCCCGGAAAAAATGGGTCATATATGCTAATATATGCTAAAAGTCTACTTACGTACTAAATTTTAAGAAAATCGGACTATAATAAGATTTTTTCGAATAGACCGGTTCCTGGTCCACCTACCCGAAAAAAGTAAAATTTCTTTAGCCTAAAACATGGTGGTTACCGAAAGCTATTTGTACACAAAATTTCATCAAAATCGGACCAGCCGTTCGCGAGATTACCTGTTACAAAAAAAAAGGGACTTCTCTTTATATAATTAGTATAGATATAGATAAGCGAGTCATTTCAACATGCTACTGTGGCTGATTTTGTCATCTCAGTAGGTTTGCATTTCGGGTTTGTTATCCAGCTGTAGACATTCTCAGAGTCACTGTTGGGAAAATATTCGACAACGGTGTTTTCTAAACCTTCCAAGTTAACGCTGCTAATGCGCGTTAACGCTAAGAAAATAACTTTTACAACCAATTTCACGAAAGTAATTCAAGTGAAAAATGATTTTAATTTTTTTAATTGGAAAGTGGCAAAAAAATAAAAATCATTTTCCATTTAATCTGCTGGTGAAACCGGCTGTTAAATATCAATTTTCTTGGCGCTAACTTCGAAGTTACATACGTTTTTCCGATTTACTTTCTTTATTTATGGGGCTTTCATGCAAATTGCTGGAAATCGAAAATATACATGTCACCAAAAAAAAAATCTCGACGTGCGAGAAAAAAAACCCAACGATGTATTTTAATTTCGCAGGCCTCTGTTATCATCGCAGCGTCATCCAATACGGGTTTTAAATCTAGTGGCGGCATCTTCCTAGTCACCAGGGAATACCGACGGATCATACAATGACTTCTCGTGGCGTTTTCTGCCTCTTGCTTCATCCTAGACATCCTCCTCCTTTCGTTTTTCCAACCGTTGCGAATGTCCGCACACTTGCTCCATTTCAAACTATTTTTCTGTGCAAATTTGTCGATAGATTTAAAAATCTAGTGGTGTAAGTCTCAAGTATTTCGCTCATCAAAAGTTCTTCTTCGATTTGCATTGCGAATGGGTACCTCACTAACATGAGAAGAACAGCAACAGCCTCCATTCCGTTTCACGATATCGTGTCCAAAACGATTGTCGTTCGTGTGTTCGTAGCATTATAAGCAATACGATAAGCAAAACGATACCAGCTGACTCTTACGCGACAATAGCGCGTAATCGGCAATCTCTATCACGAACAGCTACTGTGGATGTGAAAACAAATTGTCAAGAGTAAACAAAAGGTTAACTGCTATCGTTTTGGTGGGGAAAATGGAGAATACAAGCGAAAAAAGTAAATAAATTTTTAAAATTTTACCATAATGTATGATAAGAATTGATATTTATACAATTTTTACAGCGAGGAGAGAGACGCGAAGTTGGCCATTCATCTTGTCTCCTAATTCCCCGCGTATAGCGTTCTCCACTTCTGGGGCCGTGGTTAGGCAGTCCATGCCCAGAACTTCTAGACGTAAGCGTCTATTGAGAATACGGGCGTCTCCAAGCTGGCCAATGGCAGTACACACATTTTCCTTAAATGCTGAGTGGTCGCCACAGCGCTCCATTTCGATGAGCACGCCGCCTTCGCGGGTTTTCCGAACAGATCGAATTACGGTCTCCGTCTTCTCAGGTTGCAGCTTACCACGTATCGTTCCCAGCACCTCTGCATAGGTTTTGCCTTCAGCTGGCTTAATAATTAGTTTGGCGAGACTCTTCTTTTTTCTCACCCTCTTCTTTTTTTGCAGCTGATCGCCTCGCCCTTATTGACCAAGGGTTCACCTGGCGCTGGCCCTGGCTTGGGCGTTCTGCTTTTTCCAACCGTTTTCCATTGATTGTCTGGGACATTGTTATTATTATTACCATTATTAATAATAATATTTTTACTACTGTTATTATTATTATTAGTATTTTTTTCTTTTCCGGCTCGCCTTTAGAGGAGTCCGATCGAGTTCGAGCTCTCGTTTGCGAGCCAGGGCCAGTTTTCTGCATCTCGGAAAGGGTAGACCCCTACCTCTCGGAGGTAGCTTAGTATATTTAGGCTCTCCTCGATTTGGGCCATACCCGTTTTTATGTCCATGGACATATTTTTCTGCTTGGAGACAGCACTCTGCATCTCCTTCAAGACGAGCCGAATCTGGGCCAATCGCTCATCTTCATTGCCCTCGCAAGTTCCCAAGCTTGCGGTGGCATGCTTGTCCCTGTTTGCAGCAGTTGGCGTTTGATGACCACCATCCCGGCTGCCGGGAGTTGTCGTTTGCAAAGGTGTACCCTTCTGCGCCTCGTCGACAGCTTTATCCGTGCTCGTGATGCCGGCTTTTGCCTGCAGAGGAGTTTGTGGCGGGGAGCGCATAACTCGACTGCTCTTTCTAAATGCGCTGCATTCTTCCTCGGGAACATCTACATCTATTACATTTATTTATGTTGTCCACTGTTGCTATCTCCACTCGTAGCACAGTCCCTTTAAGTGTCCCGAAGTTCTCTTCTTCTTCTCAAGTCCTTATGGGATATTGTGTTCAGAGCCAAGACAGCGCAAAACCAGGAGTAAATCTCAACTGGACCTGTGCGGCCAACTAAATGGCGACGTGTNGAGGCGATTGCAGCATTAGCCCACCAGCCATTTCTGTGAGGTGTCACCCTCACATATTAAAGTGGTGGAATACTGCTCTCGCCAGCCCAATGTCGAATTAATCGTATACATGTTCCGGTATGCCATGACAGGATCTAACTGGTCTCAATCCTAGGATGCTTTTTGGGGGGCGGCATCTGTTCGCCCGGACACAGGAGATTAATCAAGCATTTTTGATCTTTTAAATCAGGCCCCCGGCTCCTGCCGCTCTTGGTCTTGGTCTGCTTATTGGTTATTCGCAGCTAACCCACCGAAGTAGGCCGTTCACGATCCGCCCTGTGTGACCCCGGTAAGGCCCTGAGCTTAGCCCTTACCATTATTATTATTATTGTTATTATTATTATTATTATTACGTCGGGAATACACGCGCTGCGACCTAAGAAGATCTATTGTGCTTAACCCTAATTGTAATCACTCCAGCCTTATTCTCTTTAAGAAGTTAGGCACTTTGGAGGGCGCCATGTTTAAAATTTTGGATGAAGAAGACAATCGTCCCCCAAAGTGTATCAGTCTGCTATTTATGATACGTGGGCAGTCACATAGAATATGCTCTGGGGTTTCCTCCACCAGCTCACAAAATACTAGGGACCATGAAAGTACATTTGGGTTCCACGCTTTGCGATACAGTCAGCTTTCGTTGCCTTCAAACCCTTCACGTCCCGGAATCCACCACAGCCTTACGTTATTGTGAGCTCCCAAGTGGTTCAAAAAAGTTTATAGCTTTCCACAAGTCTGCTGCCGTTTTAAAATAGTCTAAGGCCTTTAACTTGCCTGACTATCCGACATAATATTTAATTTGGCCCAATTTGTCTTTCTACACAGACTCCGATTGCGAAGACTTTCCCCTGGAATATAGTTGGGTAAGTGTAAATTGGTAGACTTTCTAGAATTTCGGTCCAAATTTGCCTGCCCCGGTACTCTCGTCGTCCATCTTTGATCCGTCGGTATACCATGCGTGGGACCTTTCATCAATCATAGTTATTATCACTTCACTGCAGGTCCTTTCAGGAGTTGTGACCTTGTAGGGTTTGTAGAAGGATAACTCGGGATTATTCAGGAATGGCTTTAGAACCTCCAAATGATCCCGAAGATCCCAAATTTTCTTGCTGATCATATTGGGCAGTTGTAGGGCGGTCCAGCAGGCCTCTTTTTCAAATGGAATAGACAAAAAACAAAGCTCCTGTAGAGGCCACGTGGACCAGTCGGCGCGGCTTGCTAAATGTGGAACCCGCCTTTACATGCGTAGCTTTTGGTCACCAGTACCGCATATGTGACATTGGGACTTACTACCGTATTGAGGGCAGAATATATCTCCTGGTCGCAGTGCATCCCTCAACTGAATACTTATCTACTACCATATTGAAAGACCAATAGGTTAGTTTTGGTGATATTCCTCAAGTCATGCAATGAAGTCTCTGTCAGGTAGACAATGGTGGACTCCACCGGTGAAATATTCGTGTAAACAAGATTGCTAAAATGTTTGGAGATACATATTTTATATTTTTCGCAAATAACTATTATTGCCGCGGAACCTACCAAAATCCAATCTAGCCTACCAACCTACCAAATGGAAAAAAAACCTACCAGTTTTGGTAGGAAAAGCCCATGTTTGGCAACACTGAATGGCAACAAGTCGTAGCTTTCATCATCGCATTGCGGAATCGGCTAAAATGCAGGCCGACGCCGCCAAAGCACAGGCCAAGGCCAGTGAAAAGTTAGTTCATGCAGCAATGCTCCAAGCAGGGGCGGCAAAATCTATTGCCCAAGCCATGAAGGACCTAGTTACTATTTCAACGCGACAGATTGAGGTCTTAGAGGCTATAATGAGAAGTCTGACTAGGTGAATTTTTTTGGTCTAGTTGTAAACAAGTAAATGAAGTGTTTTTTTTTATTAATTTATCTGTTTGTGAACTCGTAGCCAGAAAGTGCTATTTTGTTTTTTAACGCGGTTTATCACAAATTTTTTCGTATTTTTTCTCAAAAACGGGACTACCTTATCTTTTTGTGATTTTGTGATGCTCATCAAGTGCATTTACAAAATTTTTTTATCACGTCCAGTTTTTGAGAAAAAAAATCTGTTTAAGTATCGAAAAATTGCAAACATGGAAAAATTTGAAAAATTAAAAAAGTTGAATTGGGACGTATGTATGTATGGAGTTTTACCTAAGAAAAAAAAATGCGTATTAAAGAAAATTCAATTCCTCTGATGGATTCAACCTCGTGTCAATGAGTTAGGTAGAAATAGGTAATAATAATAATATAATAATAGATTGGCGCTTACACATATGTGGTGCATCATTTAAATAAAACAAACACACACACAGTTATTGTTTATAAAACGTTTATTTATAAAAGGCTTTGCTTATATTATAGTTTTATAGTTACTTAGATATTTAAATTTAGTGTTAAGTAGATTTTACACACGCGCGTTGTCTGTGAGCGTCCGCTTTCCTTGAATGTCCGTTTTCAACTGTCCGTTTGATTTTTGTCGTCAGTTCTTTCAAAGTCCCGTTTTTTATTGTCGGCGTTGGTTAAGTTTCGTCAAGTCTAGTGTTGAGTTGCAGGGTCGCATTCCTGTTTGGTTGCCGGGTTGCAATCTCTACCTTAACCCGTTCCCATTCCCACATTCGGCTATCCTGACAAGGCATTCGACCCGAATGCTGGGTCCCACTTCTTTATATTTTCAGCTACGGCATAGCTTCTACGTGGCCCCTCGGTATCGCCAACTTTTTCGACCGAATACCGTCCATGTTTGAACTTTTCGATGATTTTATAGGGTCCTAGAAACTTTGGTCTTAATTTTAGCCCAGAGCCGAACTGAGTTCGTTTTATTGCCACTAACTCTCCTGGCGCATAAGTAACTTCAGCTACCCTCTTTTTGTTGAAAGATTTTCTATTCTCGGCCTGAATTTTTTCTATGTTTTCCCTAGCCTGTTCGCGAATTTCGTCTCTCTCCTCATCTAATTCTTGAATATTATTTTCCTCGATAATTTTCCGAATATCTGGTCTGTCGCTTGTTCGCATCTCTATTCCTGTAAGTAATCTAAAAGGTGTGAATTTGGTACTGCGGGGAGGTGTATTATTAATGGTCTGCTGTACGCGATCGACGTGCTTGTACCATGTCTTTGGGTCCTCGACGCACAACTTTGCTTACATTGGTACTACTATCTTATGTATACGTTTTACCTGTCCGTTTCCGCGTGGTACCCCCGTTTCAATCAAGAGGTGTTGAATCATCTCTTTCTGACAATATTCTTCAAAGACCTTTGCTGTAAATGCCGTCCCTCTGTCCGTTATGATTCTTTCTGGGTTCCCGAAAATAACTGCTAACTTTTGTAATCTGTCTACGACTTCTGATGTTCCTGTACTCTTCGTTGGATAGAGCCATACGAATTTCGAGAAAGCATCTACAATAACTAATATGTGATTGTACCGTTTTTGCGTCTGTTCCATAGGCCCTACGTGATCTAAGTGGTACGTGTGTAGCGGTTTGTCAGTTTTGTCAATAGGATTTAAAAACCCCTGTTTTCTACCTGTTTTCGCTTCGGAAACAATGCACTCAACACAAGCCTTTACCACTTTGTTTACCTTATCGTTCAAGCCTGGAATATGGAAACTTTTTTCTACCATATCTTGTGTCTTCTTTCTTCCATAATGACCTTGACGATGCGCTATTTCAATAATTTCTCGTTCCATTATCGAAGGTACAACTAAAAGTTCCTTGGTTGGGTCTTTATATAAAATGTCATATTTCAAAAAATAATCATCATAACTGTTACTCTCTAAAACCTTTCGTATAGCACGTGTCCGTTCGTCTGCCAACTGAGCTTCCTTAATACGATGACGTAACGTATCTCCCGCTGATAAACAAATAACACGACTCAACGCATCAACGTGTTTCATTTTGGGTCCTGAGCGATGTTCGATGGTGTAGTCGAATTCCTGTAAGAACATCGCCCACCTAGATACCCTCAATGGCACATCTTCTTTTCGCATTGTCATTGCGAACGCGTTGCAGTCTGTTACTATCTTGAATTTTGTCCCCAAAACGTACACTCTCCACCTCTTTAAGGCTTCGATAATTGCTAGTACCTCTAGCTCGTATGAGTGATAATTCTGCTCAGCAGTTGTCGTTTTCCTGCTCATGTACTGAACTGGGTGTAATTGTCCATCGTCTGAGTCCTTCTGTAATAAAACTGCTCCGTAACCGTATTTGCTTGCGTCTGTATGAACTTCAGTTGCCGCTGAAAGGTCATAGATTTTCATTACGGGTGTACTCGTCAATGCGTCTTTTTATTGTAGAAAAGCAGCGACTTCTTCGTTACTAATGGAGAATTTTACGTTCTTCTTCAAAAGGTCGGTTAAAGGTCTCGCAATCGTCGCGTAGTGTGGAATGAAACGCCGGAAATAAGATGTTAGCCCTAGATAGCGTTGAAGCGACTTCCTATCCTTGGGCAATGGAAAATTTTTAATTGCTTTAGTCTTTTCGTTGGATACTTTAATCGTAGAGTTTTCTATAATATACCCTNAGTGGTACGTGTGTAGCGGTTTGTCAGTTTTGTCAGTAGGATTTAAAAACCCCTGTTTACTACCTGTTTTCGCTTCGGAAACAATGCATTCAACACAAGCCTTTACCACTTTGTTTACCTTATCGTTCAAGCCTGGAATATGGAAACTTTTTTCTACCATATCTTGTGTCTTCTTTCTTCCATAATGACCTTGACGATGCGCTATTTCAATAATTTCTCGTTCCATTATCGAAGGTACAACTAAAAGTTCCTTGGTTGGGTCTTTATATAAAATGTCATATTTCAAAAAATAATCATCATAACTGTTACTCTCTAAAACCTTTCGTATAGCACGTGTCCGTTCGTCTGCCAACTGAGCTTCCTTAATACGATGACGTAACGTATCTCCCGCTGATAAACAAATAACACGACTCAACGCATCAACGTGTTTCATTTTGGGTCCTGAGCGATGTTCGATGGTGTAGTCGAATTCCTGTAAGAACATCGCCCACCTAGATACCCTCAATGGCACATCTTCTTTTCGCATTGTCATTGCGAACGCGTTGCAGTCTGTTACTATCTTGAATTTTGTCCCCAAAACGTACACTCTCCACCTCTTTAAGGCTTCGATAATTGCTAGTACCTCTAGCTCGTATGAGTGATAATTCTGCTCAGCAGTTGTCGTTTTCCTGCTCATGTACTGAACTGGGTGTAATTGTCCATCGTCTGAGTCCTTCTGTAATAAAACTGCTCCGTAACCGTATTTGCTTGCGTCTGTATGAACTTCAGTTGCCGCTGAAGGGTCATAGATTTTCAGTACGGGTGTACTCGTCAATGCGTCTTTTTATTGTTGAAAAGCAGCGACTTCTTCGTTACTAATGGAGAATTTTACGTTCTTCTTCAAAAGGTCGGTTAAAGGTCTCGCAATCGTCGCGTAGTGTGGAATGAAACGCCGGAAATAAGATGTTAGCCCTAGATAGCGTTGAAGCGACTTCCTATCCTTGGGCAATGGAAAATTTTTAATTGCTTTAGTCTTTTCGTTGGATACTTTAATCGTAGAGTTTTCTATAATATACCCTAAAAAATGTACAGTCCTTCTTAGAAACGGACATTTATTCCATTTGATCCTTAGACCATGTGCATCTGCAATCCCTAACACTTTTTGCAGCTTGTAAATTCCCTCGCGTTCTTATTTCGATGGAATTATAATGTCGTCCATGTAGATAACTACTGTGCCTTCTAGTACCAGTTCGCGAAATATTGCAAAAATAAACCTGCAGAAAACCGCCGGCGAGTTTGAAATTCCGAATGGAACGAAATTAAACTCGTACTGGCCATTATGCGTTACAAATGCCGTGTATTTTTTAGACTCAGGCTCTAATGGCACGTGGAAAAATCCATCTCTTAGATCTAACGTAGTAAACACAGTTGCTTTTTCTAAACGCTGCAGAACATCGTCAATTAAAACCATTGGGAAGTTGTCACGCACAATCTTTTCATTCAATCTCCTATAGTCACAACAGAGTCTTTTTGTACCATCTTTTTTCCCTGCAAGAACGATAGGCGACGCGTATTCAGATGAACTTTGTGTGATAATTCCCTCATCCAGCCAATCCTTCACTTGCTTTTCCACTACTGCCTGATCTGAAATCGGCAATCTCCTAGGGCGACTATATACAGGAACCTCGTCTTTTAAAATAATCTTCATTTCTACTGGAGAAATAACACATTTTTTAGGTCTATAACGTCTGATCATTTCTGTCAATTCATCCCTGTAGTCGTTACTCAGATGCCCTAAATCATAGCCTGATTGTTTACCCCATTCTTCAGTTTCGATTGATAGACAGATTTGCTTAAACTCCCGTGTTAGTTCACGAATGGTTTCGCAAACCTTGCTATCCTTCCGAGCCTCACTTGACTCAACCTCTGGCTTTTCTTCTGTCTCACGCGATATTTCTTGTTTCTCGCAAGTTTTTACCATCGTTTTGAATTTAGGCTGAAATTTAGCTCCATCTTCGCCTAAGAAAATATCGACGAGTTTCAGTATGTCATTTCCGAGTACCGCATTGTACAAGATGTCCTTTTCCCTCGCTACGTGAAACGTTATCCTCAAGTTTATGTCATCAATTCCAACCTCTCTTGTGAAACTGCCTATCGTGGTTATTTGTGCCCCTCCGATTCCCGTAAACTTTCGTGTTTCGTTCGATAACTCAATGTCACCTAGCAACATTAGTGTGTCATACCGTATAGCGCTGATATCACTACCCGTGCCAATTAAAGCAGATATAGTCTTGTTGTTCATTATAAAATCTTTAAAAACACGATTGCCTGACTGAGTTAGAGTTATAACCTCATCATCAGATGTCATGTGCACTCCATCTTTCTCTTTTTTCGTCACCTCTTTCTTCGTCACTTCTTTTTATACCTTTCATGAGCATGAAATGGTATTATAACTTTGGTCCGATGTTTGTAAGTACCAGAACAAAAAGAGATAGACCCATTAAAATGTATACTTGTATGATCAGAACGTCGAGCTGAGTTGATTTAGCCATGTCCGTCTGTCCGTCTGTCTGTCTGTTTGTATGCAATCTAGTCTCCCAGTTTTCGAGATATCCGGATCAAATTTGGTAGGTGGGTGTATTTTTATAATGTATTAATCATTTGTCGGAACCG
>NW_016158801.1:55146-75750 GCF_001687245.7 Rhagoletis zephyria | reverse complement strand
CTGTTGGTGCTGCAACCACTCTACTCACAACTACGTCGTCAATATTGCCTGCTCATCTGCTCAAAACTTCGTTTGCTGATTGTTGCCAATACTGCTTTCTCGCTTTTTTACCGTCGTTTAACTTGAACTGTGCTACATCTAAAGTGGATTTATACTCTTCTTCGGCAAATGTGCGAATGCATACGCTTCTGTTGCACACTTGTAAATTTCAGTTCGGCTGCTTCGTTAATTTCAAATTTCAACTGAACGATGTTTCTCTGCTTTTGTCGTTACCTCTGCTGCCTATGTTTCTTTGCTGCGCTAGTTTCTTTGCTGTGCCAATTTGAAATTTCGTTGATTGGTGTTTTTTTTTTTTTTTTTTTTTTTTTGCTTTTTCTCTTGCTTTTGATCTTGCGTTTGCCTCTGCTGCGCAAGTTGCTGGCAAATTAGAGAAATTGCGTTGAAAAAGGTTCTCCTTTGCTTTTACGTGTGCTCTGCAATTACGTGCTGCGCGAATTTATGTGTGCCTAGAATTTTTTCCCGGGCAACTTGGATGGCTACAGCGTGCTCACTTGAAGTTTTTTTTTCAAATTTTGTTCTCTTTTAACTTTATTTCAAAGTCTTATTAATACTGAACACGCATTTAGTTGTTTTACGTTTGACTTCCCTGTGGGGAAAATCTCTAGTTCTGAACTGGTGCGCTTNACGCAATTTCACGCACACGAACGTTTATGGGACGCTCCACAGACAAAATCTAAATGCTTTTAGCTTCATAAGCAACCTCAAACGCATTTTTAATAGTTACTCTCAACTTTTCACTGTCACTGTTCAATCACGGCTGAGCCCCCAAATTTGTGGTGCATCATTTAAATAAAACAAACACACACACAGTTATTGTTTATAAAACGTTTATTTATAAAAGGCTTTGCTTATATTATAGCTTTATAACGGGTGATTTTTTTGAGGTTAGGATTTTCATGCATTAGTATTTGACAGATCACGTGGGATTTCAGACATGGTGTCAAAGAGAAAGATGCTCAGTATGCTTTGACATTTCATCATGAATAGACTTACTAANAATATTGTTTATAAAACGTTTATTAATAAAAGGCTTTGCTTATATTATAGTTTTATAGTTACTTAGATATTTAAATTTAGTGTTAAGTAGATTTTACACACGCGCGTTGTCTGTGAGCGTCCGCTTTCCTTGAATGTGCGTTTTCAACTGTCCGTTTGATTTTTGTCGCCAGTTCTTTCAAAGTCCCGTTTTTTGTTGTCGGCGTTGGTTATGTATCGTCAAGTCTAGTGTTGAGTTGCAGGGTCGCATTCCCGTTTGGTTGCCGGGTTGCAATCTCTACCTTAACCCGTTCCCATTCCCACACATATGTTAGTGTTTGGCCGAGCTTCTCCTCCGATTTGTGCTGTGCGCCTTGATGTTGTCACACAAAGCGGAGGGACCTACAGTTTTACGCCGACTCCGAACGGCGATTGTATTTTTATGAGAAGCTGTTTTTCATGGCAGAAATACACTCGGAGGTTTGCCATTGCCTGCCGAGGGACGACCGCTGTTAAGAAAAAACCTTTTTTCTGTATTTTTTTTGCGATGTTGCTTTCACCGGGGATTGAACCCAGGCGTTGCGGAGTGGAAGCGCGCACTGCTTACCACTACACCACAGCGGCCGACAGAAATAGGTAATAATTAAAAAAAAATTAGCTCAGTTGGTTTTTAAAGTAATTGCATTCATACTTTTCGTATTTGTGAAAAAAATAATGAGGACTGATTTTTTCCAATTGTTCACCCATTTCTATTCAACTCATTGACATGAAGTACAGCCCGAGACAAAAAATAGCACATCGACATTTTTACCAGTGTTGACTACTTTTCTTTTGCCTTTTTAAGGTTCACTATTAAAGTTCAGGTCCTTATCTAACAAAAACCATATAAGCCCAAATTTCAAACTTTGTACGGTTATAACTTTTATTATAAAAACCATTATTTAATCGATATTAACTGAGTTTTATTTTTTGGTCAGAAAATAATCGTTATGGTTTGAATTTAATTTTTTGCTCGGAAAATAACCATTAAACTTAAATAAAATAAAAATAAAACTTAAAACGTAACGATTATTTTCCGAGCAAAAAACAAAACTCAAAACATAACGATTATTTTCTGAGTAAAAAATAAAACTCAAAATATAATAATTAAACTTGGTTTTTATAAGTAAAAATTAAAAAATAAATATCAGTACCGCTGAAGGTATTCTGAGTAATAATATTGGTTTACTCCTTATGCGCGTAGCATTTCTCTTTCAGTGTAATTTTTTTAGTTGAAATTTCAAAGATAATCGTTATTTGCGGTCCCTGGTATTTTCTAACCATTTTTATTTCTTTGCAAATAAACACATTCAAAGTATGAAAGAGAAAGGTAAGATGAACGAGCGTCATTCCAAGTTGAGTTAAGATGTGTTGATATTGAAAAAAATTGGACGTTAATGAGTTCTTCTCAGAGACCTTAACGATTATAAGAAATAAAATAAAATATTGTTTTATAGTTCTTACTGAACAATGGAAAAGTTGTTTTCGTCTCGCGGGACGCTTATTTCAGGACGGAAACTATTTACGTCTTCTCATAATAATTATATGGGATTTTTATTTTTTTCATCTCTCGGGACGTTTATTTCAATACGAATATGATTTAAGTCTTCTCATAATAATTATATGGGATTTTTATTATTTTTCGTCTCTCGGGACGTGTATTTCAAGACGGAGACGATTTACGCCTTCTCGAAATAATTATATGGGACTTTTATTGAATGAAACTTCTTAATTGAGTTCGGAGATTTGACGCGTTAAATATTTAACGCCACGATTGTTCATGTCATCAAATCTGTATCGTTCGTTCGATTTTCAAAAATGTGGTGTCGAATTAAAGGGCTTTGCTTTTACGTGGTTTAAGTTTATTGAAAGGGGTTGCCAGGTGTTAGCAAATCGAATTCCAGTAACCGAATTCGCAGATATTTGCGTTTAATTTCGTGAAATCGGCAGTACACGTACCGATTCTATTAAGAGAAAACGTGGGACGTAAATCATTGTCGTCTTGAAATAAACGTCACGAGAAACGAGAAAAATAAAAGTCGCATATAATTATTATGAAAATACGTAAATCATTTCCGTCTTGAAATAAACGTCCCGCGCGATGAATAATAAAAATAAAAGTCCCACATAATTATTATGAGAAGACGTAAATAATATTCGTCTTGCAATAAATATCCCGAGAGACGAGAAAAATAAAAATCACATAATTATTATGAAAAGACGTAAATAGTTTCCATCTGAAAATAATCATCCCACGAGACAAAAAGATATTTCTCGTAAATAATTATTATACAAAGACGAAAAAAATCTCTTAGAACAAATCTCTTAGAACGCTTTTGATCTCAAATATTAGGATAATAATTATTTTGGGTCTCTGGTTCTTTTTGAAAAGAAATAAAAAGGGTGAGAAAATACCATTCCAGATCCCTCATAAATCTAAATCGGCATAATTTTTGCCCATCAAAAATCTCATTATTGATTCCGTTGAAACCTTTTTTTTAATATCTTTATGCAGGTTTCTTAAGCTTAAACTGTTTTGTCATCTGAAGGGGTTTTTTTTCATAAAATCGTTTATTCATAAAAAACTTTTCAACTTAGTGAAAGTCTTCAAATATAATAAATAAATTATGTGGATTCCCGGTCACGCCGGCATTAAAGGCAACGAGCTAGCTGATCAGAAAGCAAGCAGAGTAAGCGAAAGCGAGCGAAAGCGGACGTGTTTTTTCTGCGCTCTGTGATTTTTTGGGCTAGATTGACCTTTTAGAGAACCAGAGCTATTGCACGCTTAAGGTGTTCAAAACAGTGACTTTATCTAGCTAAATGGCTATTAAAATATAAATAAATAAATAAGTAAACACAAAAAAACTCATTACTTAATTAAATGCCTTGTATTTGTGGACTAAGAGTCGAGAGAAGCGATAAAGCTAAAGTGCAATGTGCTAAGTGCAATGACTTTTTTCATTTAGGCTGTGTTGGTGTCACGTCAGCCGAAGTTGAGTTTCTACTTAGCTCGGCAAATCATTATTTTTGCAAAATATGTGCGGATATTCGTCGCAGATCTATCCGCCCCCCTCCTCCATATGCTAGTGTAGATGAGAATGTAATAACAACAAGCGAATCTCACTCGTATACTTTGGATCAAATGGACAATGCAAATTCAATGCCTAATGCGGACAGTGTAATTGAGAATGCGATGTCAATAAGTGTAACTAACGTGCATACCTCGGCACAAGTAAACAATGCAAAAACAATAGTGGTATTCATCTAAACCGATAACTTTATCAAGCAGATAATCTTATAAGTTTATGCACTCTGTTACATGAGCGACCCACACTCTCTTTTCGTTTACACATGCGACAATAGTCGTGTTTTCTTTGGTTATAAAGCGCAGTGTCACTAACTTTATACTACTAGCACGGGGATAAACAAATTATAGAAACTACCTCACTAAATTGGAAAAAATTATATTTACGAGATATCTATTTAAATAAATGTACATATAACATAAAGGCTATGTATTTGAAGCAAGTTATAAGAAACAATGGCAGAATGTCTGTTTGTGTATGAATTCATTTGTCACGGCTACCAAACTTTGCGAATTATCAGTGAAACAAAACAAACAGACGGGATAATAATTGAACCAGATCTCTATCAGGATCATATCGTTGTTGAATTTGCGTGCAAAATTTGTATGCGGATCCCGATTATTGCCTAAGAAAACATAGCNTTAATGTGTAATGAGAATAGCTCGCAAATCTCTTTGGCTACATTAAGTAGTGAACTTGCTGCGTTTAAGTCTGAGTATGCTCGCGCAATGCAAATGATTAGTGCTCTTAATGCAGACAAACAGCTCTTGTTAAACAAAACCGATGAGCTGCAATCGGAAATCAAAGCTATGCATACACGTCAGACCGAAGATATTGCCTCTGCCCTTGCCCTGCTCACTGCTGAGGTTAAAGATCTTCGTTTGTGTGTAAATGCATGCGAGTGCCGTAATAGAAACGTGATAAGTGCAAGAAACAAAAGCAAGCAAAAAACCTCTTCTGGCTGATTCACATACAACTTTCTTCGCTTTGCTTGATAGTTCTTTGCTTTGACATATAAGATCGATGTAGGCATATGCATGAGTATGCTCACATAAAAAACGTTTGAAGCAAAGCAAAGCAAAACGAAGCAAAATCTTGGGCAACTCTCAACTTTTGCCCGCTTTGGCAATCAGCTGTCGACATGTATCTTTTCTCGTGCGCTTGCATTTGCATTTAATGACAAAAATAGAGTAAATAGGAATTTTTATTGCTATTATTAATGCATATTCTTATATTGTTATCTATTTTACAGATAAAATATATGGAGGAAAAGGAGAACGCAAAAGCTGTCAAAGCGTTTATTGTAGCATACCTTCTGCGTTTCACGCTTTGTTGTCAAAGTTTGAACTGTCAAGCAAAGCGAGGAAAGTTGTATGTGAATTGCCCTTTCGTCGTCTTCTTCTTTGTCTGATTCTACTCTAATAAACAACTCATCGTCATCTACGTTGTCTGCTGATACACTAGCAGCTAAGGCGGGTCAAATGAGTGATCAACCCGCTATCTCAATACTTGCTTCTTATGCTGATGTTGCTAACAAGGCTTGTGTGGTTGATGATGACTATGCTGCCCCGACTTCTGCCCCTGCTGTACAATCTCAACCAAACGCTGATGCTCTGTCGATACATCGCTCATCACTCCCACCGGCTGAATCTAACTGGTATTCGCCTGCACAGTGGTCGCGAATGCAAAGAAGAAAGCCCAAAAAACAGAATACTGCCGACGTCGTCATTGGTGTCAACAAAAGCACTGATCTTGATGTAGTCGCATCCAAAAAATGGATCCATCTGTCGTCCTTCAAACCTACTGTTAGTGCCGTAAATATTACTTCCTATGTAGTGAAAAACGCCAAAATTGATAGCAGTCAAATTGCTTGCTTTCCTCTCGTTAAAAAAGACACTGATATTAATAAGCTAAGGAAAATTAATTGGTGTTTCGTCTACGCTCCTCGACAAGGTTTTAAATCCAACGTTATGGCCAGCCGACGTCAAAGTTCGACCTTTTCAACATATGCAAAATGCTACCGAAGAAAAAGAAAATGAGCATGCCTACACGGATAAAAATAATTCATAAAATTTTCGTGAACAGCGTTCACAAACCGTTTATGCAGCGCATTCATCAATTTTACTAAAATTATTCAATAGACGTATGAAGAAATACATAAGACTAATGAAGCTTTTATAATAAAGCTTATGAACTTATTCAAAAAGTTTGTGAATTATCATTCTAGAGGTGTATTCTCAATTGTTATGAATAGTTTTCGTAAAGCTTATGAAAACGTTCGCAAAGTATTCTAAAACTATTCAATGAAACTATGAAGCAATTCACAAGGGTTATGTATATGCTTGAAATATTTATGAACAATCGTTCTTAAACCTTGTTTTACCATTTTCTTGAATACTTTTAACAAATTTTACGAAAAAGTTCACGTAACCTTAGAACACTGTTCAATAAAACTATGAAAAATATGCATAACATTTCTGAATATAAAGTCATAAACTTTTCCTACAAACTTCATTAAATATTTTCATAGAGTATATTACATAGTTCATAAAATTTTGGAATACTATACGTAAAACGTATGAAAAAATTCATAGGACTTATGATACCATTCAAGGAATTTGTGAATCATAATTCATAAACTTTTTCTATAATCCTTACGAATAATTTTCATAAAGTTTATGTACGTGTTCTCAAACTTTCTGAATACGTTCACAAAATGTATGAATGTATTCACAAAGATTCTGAAAACTATTCACAAACATCTACGCATCCATTTTTAACAGTAATGCCAACTTGATTATAACACAAGGCAAAAAGGGAAAATTATTTCAACGAAAATTCTTTTCATTCTATTATATATTGGAATAAATTTCCGTAATCTCTTGTCAAACTTGGATTTTCGACAACGAAAACTATCCCATACATAAATCGTACGAATTTTTTCAGTTTGCGGCTTTAATTAAAGTCAAATCATAACTTTTTCAATATAAAGTATTTAGTATTCTTTATATTTGTGTTCTAAGGAAAATTTCGGTTGATGTATATTTACGCCATGGACTCGGAAAATATGTATGTATGTGAATGGATGGAATACTTATTTCTAAATTCGGTAAGTAGACCCCTATTCTTAAGCTTCGTATTTTCTTTTCTTTTAAAAGTTCAGAATAAATGCACCATTAAAAACCAAAAAGTTTATTTTTTGGTCAATAAAAAAAAAAACTTAAGTGTTTTTGCACATTTATAAGATATACATATATTTAAATTTTAGCAATGATAATTATCAAATTTTTTACTAAGGACACAAAAGAAAAACATTTTTGCCCGGTTTAGAAATGGCAGTGTTGGCATCACTAATTTGCTGGTTATTAGAAAAGTGAAGTGTGTTTTTGCGAAAAGTGCAAGTTTTAGTGAAATAAACAGGTAAAACGTGTGGAAATTATTAAATATTACCAATTAAAAATGATTTGCACACTTTGCCTAAAGGAATACGCAAATATTGACAATTATGTTGATCACCTAAAAAAAATTCACCTTCTGACCTCAAAAGATAGGTTGAGCTGCCAATTTTGTGACCAAGTTTTCAGTGGAATAAACATTTTAAAAATACATCTGAAAAGGCATTCGAGCAACGAATTGTGGTCACAACCTGCAAGAGGGTGCAGTAGTGCTCCAAGTGGTTTAAAGAGTGAAGATATTGCGACAGCTGCCGGTGCGCCACCAACTTCCTTCACGCAGCAAATTGTCTCAGCTGAAGATTTTAGTGTTGACAAAAAGGTAAAAGACCTTCATGTCAGTGTATTGCAATTTTCATCGTCCTTGCATGGGCGTAGCAACTTTTCAAGAAAAGACGCGACGGATGTAACAAATATGGTTAAAAATATGATAATGAATCCAATTTTGGATATTTTAAAAGGATTCGTTGAAGCAAAAATTGGACACCATTTTGACTTGAGATCTGAATTTTTGGGCATCACAAATTCATGCTCAAGGATCACTGAGTCAATAAAATCAGAATATATTCTTGCAAAAACACTGGCAACTAAAGGATACACCACCATCTTAAATGAAATTGTGATCAATAGGGAGCCAGACTTTGTTTTAAAGAAAGGTGTGCTTACGTCTGGTGAAAAGCTATCGAAAATGGCAATAATGCCACCAGCGACGTTGGTTAAATCATCCAGAGGAGTATTTTTTATACAGTTAAAGGAGAACTGTTTTCCAACGAACAGATAACTACATTTTTTATAAAGAACCAAATTCCTCGATAATGTCTTTAGTTATTAATGATTTGTTTCCCGCAATCCTAAGCCTTTTTCCAAATGAAAAGCTGAACTTCTACAGAACCGAAAAGAGAGGAAAACTGTATACCAAATATTGCTACTTAAAAAAAAGCTTCAAAAACCGTTTGTTTATAATTCCTGTACCTGAAGAAAATACCAAAGCTGATAAAATTAGTAAATGAAATTAAAAACTAGTTTGTTCGTTACAAGTTTATAAAATTTATGAATATGTACATTTTCAGCTCGCGATGATCATGCAGAAGAAATCATACAGCATCTTAAATACGACAATTTGACAGCAGAAGAATTCGAAAGCTGCTGGCAGGCCAGTGCAAATTATAGAATTCATCAAATAAAGGAAAAATTTAATAGCATTCAACAAGTTTTCGTAGACTGGCCAGAGTATAAAAAGCCGAACGGATATCGATTGGTAAGATTTTGATTTAAGGTTCCCTATTTGAGATATTATAAAAACTAACACTTTCGATGTTTTCAGATTGATCTAGACTTTGGTACGATTTTTCCCAATCATGATAATTTTCTTGTTGACTGGAAGCAAAAAGTTTTGAAGCTCTTTTTACATCTTAAGAGAAGTGAGTGCTTAAAGGACGGTGCCACAAAAATCATTATCAGCTCTATGTCCGAAGGGGATTTAGAAAAAGGTATGATTTCGTAAGTTGTACTTTAAGAATTTTCTCTAAGGGTAACAAAATTTTCTAATATACATACATTTTTGCTCTATTTTTTTAGATGAAACGTCCTTTGCTTTTAAGACTTTTTGGTGCCTACATGGATATCTTTACCCTACAGGACACGTTATGAAAAAGGATAATACTGGGAAAAGATGTACAATCAGATTCACCATAAAGGACTCTCAGGAATCGTATGCTTTTGTCGGACAAAGTCTTCAAAACCTAGATGATTACATTGATTTTTTAAGCCAACGTAAAGAAAACATACAGCCTTTTATCCTGTCGGTAGGAGACAACAATTACTCAAAATTCACTGAATTTTTTTTATATTTAGATGGTACAAAAATTCCATTCCAAAGCTTTTTACGCTGTATGGATATATGTTTCAAATCCTTTTATTTATTTAATGTGGAGTACCCTAAAGCTTCCACAACATTTTGGACATTTATTGAAGCTTACTTTTACAAACTAGCATTACCTCAAGGAAAAAAAACTTTGAAAATAAATATTCTGATGCAAGAACTTGAAGACTTCTAATTTAATGTACACTTTTGGTCAGATAATTAAGTTAGTTACATAGGAACTAGCTATTTTTCTTTTTTTATTATTTTTTTATAAAAGTCTAGCGCATTGTATAACAAGCACCTAACTTAATTAAGCTGACCACAAGTGTGTGTACATAAGCTATACATTTATTGCATATAAAAAGTTTTCATATTTATTTATAAAAAAAATCAGACTTATGTATATTAAAAAAAAATAATAATTAAAATTTTCATGAATTTCTATACATATCGAGCCCTATCCGACAGAAATGCATCTAAATGCTCTAGGAATATTTCTGCATCAAAAAAAAAATTTTGAAAAAAATGTCGCTTACGTTGTTTTGGCGGTTAGGGCTCGATATGTATGCATGTATGTAAATACAAAACAACCGTGTCATCCTAATTTAATGAAGGTTTTTAATTGAAGTTGGGATAAAACCGTGATACAATTTTGTAATTAAATACCTAAATGATAATAAGACTTCCAGAGCTCTGATTGGAAATTGGAGTTACCTTATCAGTACAAAATGCCTTATTTATACATATAAGTATATAGATTCTTTTAAAGCATTATTTTTGTTAGTGACAGCGAATTTAATGGACAAACCTTTTTTCTTTACATCATCAGCGATAGTTGATTAGATTGGTAATAATTTTCTATTTCGGCATCTGCTCGATATAGAATACGGTTTGAATCTGCCCTCAATTTTACTTGACGGTTTTGACTAATATTTTAGCCAAACCTCAAATGAATTCAATTAATGTCCGCAAAGGAAATGTATGCATAATATTTTATTTTATTATTTCTGTTAATACGAATTCTACCAATGAATTATAAAAATTTTTGTAAAAACAACAATTTTTAGACATTTATGAAAAAATAATAAAAAATTAAATAAACAAAGGCTTAATTAGCTGATCGGAAGGGTATGTATGTATGTGCTTATATTTATATTTTATCTCATTATTTCTGTTGATATCAATGAATTATAAAAATGTACATATATATATGTTACTTGTTCGCATAAATAAAAAATAATTTAATATATACAGATTAATTATTTTTCTAAGGAAATTTTGAGATACAATTTTTATGAAAATTATTCATAAAGTGTATGAATATTGTTCATAAATTACGTGAATATTATTCATAAAACTTGTGGATATCGTTCGTAAAGGTAATTAATACTTTCCATAGGGTTATAAATATTGTTCATGACGTTTGTGTGCACTGTTCACAAAGCCTATGAACGTACTTCGTAGATATTATGAATGCTTTCAAAAAGTTTATGAATGTGTTCATAAAATCTATAAATATGTTCATAAAGTTCATGAATATTGTTCACAAAGTTTACGAATGTGTACATAAAATTTATGGGAGCGCCTATAAAAGTAGTGAATACAGCTCACGAATATTATGAATGCATTCATAACTTTTATGGTTATAGTTCATGGTTTTTATATTTCGGTTTGTGGATATGGTTTAAGAACTCTGTTCATAAATTTTATGAAAAGATACATACGACGCATGAAGTCGTACATTGGTTCAATATTTATGATTATTTTCACGCGTCTTATGCACAAATTCATATATATTATGTACGTTTTTGGTTCCGTGTAGCAACTAACATCGAATGTTGCTGTTAATAGTTCTATTGCTCCTGTGAAAGTCCCTTGTTTGAAAGTTTACTTCCAAAACATTTCTGGAATGCGAACGAAGGCTAATGTGGTTCAGGCGTTTAGTGCGCAATTGGACTATAATATTATTGTAATTGTAGAGACCTGGCTAAACTCGGATTTTTTCGACAGTGAATTCTTTGATTCTAATACTTTTAACGTATTCCGCAAAGACAGGGATGCCGCTAAAACGGGCTGTTTTCGTGGGGGTGGTGCTCTGATTGCCATACATCGTAGGTTCCAGGCTTACCCGATTACACTTCGTTGTGATGACTCGCGGCTTGACCAGCTCTGTGTTTGTGTCAAAGGCTCCACGTCTTGTGGCTCCTTATATTTGATAGTATCATATATTCCTCCAAATAGTCCATTTGACTTGTATAAGGCACATGCTGACAATATTGTCTCTCTAACTTTAAGTGAGGTAAATGAAAACCATATTTGTGTTCTTGGAGATTTCAATTTAAATAATGTTTTGTGATCTAATAATTTTTCTAAATCTGGCCTTATTCCAAATAATATTAGTGCCGCGCACGAATCGTATTTTATTGACAGTCTTTTAAGTCTTAACCTAGTTCAAATTAACAATTTCTTTAATAAGTTGAATAAGATTCTTGATCTCATTTTTGTTAGTGACAACATAAATTATACCTTGTCTGAAAGTGGTTCCTCCATTACTCCGGCTGGTATGCACCATGTTTCTCTAGATTTATACGTTGAGTTTTATAACTTTGCTGTTCCATATTCCGATGATAATTTATCGTTTAACTATTTTGCTTGTAATTTTAAAATTCTGGATAACTTAATAAGTAATACCAATTGGAGTGAACTACTTTCGGATATGGATATCTTTAGTTCTTTTTCTACTTTTAAAACTACTATGCGTGAAATTTGCTTACGGAATATACCAGTTAAGAAAAAAAAACTATATAAACGACCTTGGTATACTAAAGATCTAAAAAAGCTAAAAAATCTTAAAAATAAGCTTTACAATAACTTTAAACTAACTAAGAATCATTCGCTCTTTATTAAATATCAACATTACGCTAAATAGTTTACGAATTTAAATAAACTTCTTTATAATAATTATATACGCAATGCTGAGTCCGACATTAAATCTAACCCTAAGCGCTTCTGGAATTTTGTCAAAGCAAGAAAGGCATGTTCGAATATTCCTTCTGCGGTTTTCCTTGAGGATAAATTTGCGTGTACCCCTAGTGAAGCGGCTAATTTGTTTGCAAAATTTTTTAAATCAAATTTTGTTTGCGATGATGTGGACTCTCACACGGATTTTTCAGCCGATATATCTTCATTGCTTGATTTTGGCTCCTTGTGTCTTTCCGCAGAGGATGTTTCAAAGGGGATCCTTGCACTTAAATCCTCTACACATACGGATATTGATGGCCTTTCGGCTCTCTTATTAAAAAGTTGCCCTGCGATGGTTCAGCCTCTGTGTTTAATATTTAATAAATCGCTTTCCTCTGGGATTTTCCTGGATGATTGGAAAATAACCACCATTACCCCTATTTTTAAAAGTGGTAAAAAAAATGATGTTCGCAACTATCGGCCTATTTCTAAGCTCTCAACGATTTCTAAAGTTTTTGAACACATAGTTAAAGATAAGATTAACTTTGCTGTTAAATCGCTTGTTTGCCATAATCAGCATGGCTTTGTCGGTGGCAGATCTACGGCTACCAATCTCACAGTTTTTAGTGAATATTGCATTGCGGCCCTTTCGTCCGGCCTTCAGGTNTTAACTTTGCTGTTAAATCGCTTGTTTGCCATAATCAGCATGGCTTTGTCGGTGGCAGATCTACTGCTACCAATCTCACAGTTTTTAGTGAGTATTGTATTGCGGCCCTTTCGTCCGGCCTTCAGGTGGATTGCATTTACACCGACTTCTCAAAAGCTTTTGACAAGGTTTCACACAAGATTTTAATTGAAAAACTAGCTTGCTTAGGGCTCCATTCTATTTTCTTGGACTGGATTAATTCCTACCTGTGTAATAGGCGGTGCGTAGTTTCCCTTGAAGGTATCAACTCAGAGCCTTTTTTAGCGTCTTCTGGGGTCCCTCAAGGTAGCATCCTAGGCCCTCTTCTTTTTGTGTTATTTATTAACGACGTGACTAGTTGTTTTTCATTTGCTAACTACCTACTTTACGCCGATGACTTGAAAGTATTTTCGACAATCAAGGATACATCAGNCGACGTAACTAGTTGTTTTTCATTTGCTAACTACCTACTTTACGCCGACGACTTGAAAGTATTTTCGATAGTCAAGGATACATCGGATGCATTCTTGCTTCAACGTGATCCCGATAGCCTTTACACATGGTGCCTAAAATCTCGTATTTCACTCAATATCAAAAAGACCTTTAGTGTTACATTTTCCAGACTACTTAATCCCTTAAATACCATTTATCGTATTTCGAACCGCGATTTGCTTTGTGTCTCTGAAATTAAAGATCTTGGGGTTATCTTCAATTCCAAATTTTCATTTAGTAGTCATGTCATATTAACTATATTACCTCTAAGTCCTACTCTGTACTTGGCTTCATTAGACGGAACGCTACTAAGTTTTCTGACCCGTATACTATGAAATTACTTTATACATCATATGTTCGTTCTCATTTAGAATATGCGGTTGTTGTTTGGAGACCTAGTAATCAGCTTTACAGTAATAGAATTGAACGTGTTCAAAAAGTATTTTTGAATTTTGCCCTACGCTCCCTGAGATTTCAGACCCCGATTCCATCGTACGAATCACGTTTATCGCTAATAAATTTAAAAACTTTAAATAATCGTAGGACAGTGTTATCTCTATCTTTTACACACGGTATCATTAATGGACTTATTGATTGTCCCTACTTGCTAAATAGGATTACTTTCAATATTCCTCGGCGGACCCTGCGCAACTTTTATCCCTTCTACGGGGAGAATCACAAAACCATCTTTGCGAGTAATGCTCCAATTGCGCGAGCTACACGGGATCTTAATCTCATTGCTAACTCGGTAGCTCTTGACTTCTCATTGCCGAAGGGCTCTTTTTTAAATCATTTGTATACCATTTGCTAGTAAATTTTTCCCATTTTTATTTCTTTTTTATTTATACATATGTAAGTTATTTGCTAGTCTGTAAGAACTTTGTATGTTCATAGACAATAAATAAATAAATAAATAAAAAATAAATAAAATCTGTTGCAATCGAACCATTACTTACCTTCAACTATATGGTGAGAAAAGATGTTTTCTTACACATAAACAACCGCCTTAAAGACCAGAGAGCAGCTTCATAGAGTAGTGTGCAACACTACTACTCGAATTTCAATATAACTGGCACTAAACCACACTTTCCGTCTACTTGTCGGACGAACGAGATTATTGCCTTCACTCGACTTCGGATTGGTCACACCATTGCCACGCACTCGTATCTGCTAAATGGTTCAAATGTACCATCCTGCGTTTACTGCACCTCTCCTTCGCTTACAGTTAAACACCTTCTTGATGAATGCACAAACTTTAGTGCAACTAGAAACATAATGTTTGGGGACCAACTCATTTCGGAAATGCTCAAGGACTCTTCCCAGGAAAAAATCTTCAAAGTTGCGGAGTTTCTATTCAAAACAGGCCTTAGAAAGTTAATCTAATACTTTAATTTAGGTCATCTTTAGTTTTATTAATTTTTTTTTCTTTTTTACTAACATCCTAACTAATAATTCATATCTTTCCTACACTTGACTGTCTAATATTTTCGTATTCTTAGTCAATATAATTTTATTAGAGCAGTGAGTCGTAAGCCCTGGCAGCTAGTGCTCATTTTTTTGTGAAATGATAATTATATTATTATTTTTCATTTAATAAATAAATTTTGTAATCCCCGCGGAAAAACCGCATTTTTTTTTTGTGGTGCAGTCTAATGTAAATATGTATGTATGTATATACAATTGTCTACAATAAAATAGGATTGCGATGTTTTGACCAGCTTTGACTATTTTTCTTTTGTTTAATTAAAAAAAATCGAACTTGCTGCGAAAAATCTCGGATGGTGCTCATGAAGTTGTGCGAGGTTTGGAGGCTTCAAAGGAAAGTGGGCGCGACTGCTGGTTAATTTATTTATTGGTAGCAAAAATCGACCCAGAGTCTCGGCGTCGTTGGATCAACGATAGTAAGGCCAATGCAATACCTTCCATTGGCGAGTTTTTACAGTTCTTGGACTCCCGTTGCGAAGAACTGGAGTTAAGCGGTCGCAAACTTAGCAGCTCTTCAAAGTCATCCGAGGTCGGTAGTAAGGCTATCAAGCAGCAATCACGTGCATTGCTGACCACTGATACTAACGTATCTACAGTATGTGTTAAATGTAATTCGACAGACCACACTATAACAAAATGTCCAATANGGTCATCCGAGGCCGTTAGTAAGGCTATCAAGCAGCAATCACGTGCATTGCTGACCACTGATACTAACGTATCTACAGTATGTGTTAAATGTAATTCGACAGACCACACTATAACAAAATGTCCAATATTTGCTTCACTCAGCCTTGAAAATCGTCGTAATTTTATAAAAGGAAAATCGCTTTGTTTCAAATTGTCTCAAAAGTGGACATACATCGTATTCGTGTTCAAGCAAATTTCGCTGCAAGGAATGTCATCGTCGACACCATACATTGGTACACCCTACTACAGTACTGCAGACTCCCACTGCGTCGCCGTCAGCGCAAGCGTCGACCTCTTCGCCGGTATATGCCACTGCATCGCCTGGCCTATGGTCAACTACGTCACATGTTGATCGCCCATACTCATCGTGTAGCCCTCTAGGAGTAGAATATGCCAACGTAGTTGAATGCTCGTCTAGGGATAGCAGTAAATTTATTTTGCCTACAGCGGTGGTTAATGTACAAACGGCAGGGCATCGATACAAAACTTGCCGTGTTTTGTTGGACTGCGCTTTCGAATTGTCATACATCACCCAACGCTGCGCTCAAAGCCTCGCTCTCCCACGCTCACATTCACGTGTTGTTGTTTCGGGTATCTCCTCAGTCAACGCTGAAACAACCCGTGGACTCTGCGCTCTCCGCATCAAATCTCGAGTCGGCAATGACATTTTAGAGGTCAAAGCTCATGTTCTCAGCAGAATCACGTCTACGCTTCCACAAGAAACAATAACAATGTCAGCAGTCAGTCAGCTCAATGCAGTTCCTCTTGCTGACCCTTCGTTTAATGAAACATCAAATATTGGCATCTTAATTGGTGCACAGTACGTGTCAGACGTTATCACATCGGACAAGATCTACGACACTCATGGCAATGTTATCGCAGTATCGTCAATTTTTGGGTGGATAGTTACCAGCATTCCACTACCTCAGGTACAACCTACTATTTCGCTCGTTACACTTGCTGATGTCGACCAGTCACTAAGAAAATTTTGGGAGATTGAAGAGACTCATGTGCCAGTACATAACAGCGAAGACGATTATGCAGAGCATCACTTCACTAACACGCATTTTAGAACTGAGACCGGCAAGTACGTAGTAGAGTTACCTTTTCAGCAACCAAAGGTCATATTTTCAGAAACAATGAGCGGCTGTTTAGCGCGATTTCTGACCGTAGAACTGCGTTTGATGAGAAATAATGCACTTCGCCAACAATACGTTGAATTTATGCGCGAGTACGCTCGCCAAGGCCATATGAGAAAGCTGCGGTCTGACGAAATCGAGGTTGATGATGGGAGTAGGTTTTATATGCCGCATCACCCAGTGCTGGGGGGAAAGCTGCGGGTTGTATTTGATGGATCTTTTAAAGATACAAACCGAGTCACACTCAACAGTTCGCTAAGCACAGGCGCGAACATTCAAAGAAATCTATTCGCTGTTTGTTTTCGTTTTCGGTTGCATCGGTTTGTGTTTTCGGCCGACATTGTAAAAATGTTTCGCCAAATTTGGGTAGCCGAAAAGCATCGCAATTATCAGCGAATCTTGTGGAGAGAATGCCCGAGTGACCCCATAGAGCATTTCCAGCTTTGCACTGTTACTTACGGAACCTCATGCGCACCGTTCTTAGCCGTAAGAGTCCTGAAGCAGCTTTCACAAGATTACTTGGAGAAGTATCCGCGAGCATCAAGAATACTCGCAGAAGATTTTTATGTCGACGATGTCTTAACCGGTGCTAAATCGGAAGAGGAACTCCTTCAGGTGAAGGATGAACTATGCAAGCTAATGGCATGCGGCGGTTAAGAATTAAGCAAATGGGTTTCTAACTGTCAACACCTAAGTATAAGCCAACGAGATCAGAGCCTTTTGAAGTGCACGGAGGAGGATACAGCAAAGGTTCTCGGTTTGCTTTGGAGGCCAGTAGCAGACACTCTAGCCTACAAGGTATGTGTTGAAGATTCGCCTACCGTCAGTAAGCGACAGTTGTTGTCAGAAGTGTGTCGCGTATTTTTTCCGTTGGGCTTACTAGCACCTGTTGTAGTCCTTTTTCAAGAGTTGTGGCTGCAGAATTTAGAGTGGGACACGCCGTTGCCCACATCACAATCGCAGTTATGGTTGAAATATCGCAGAGATATGGAGAATATAACGAATTTTTCCATACCACGTTTTGTGCCTACGCCATCCGGTAAAATGCTAGAGCTACAAGGATTTTGTGACGCATCCCTGCGAGCGTATGCAGCTGTTGTTTACTGCCGCACTAAGGATGAAGATGGTGTTTTTCATGTGTCACTTATGGCTGCTAAAACAAGGGTAGCACCTTTGAAACAAATATCCTTGCCCCGCCTGGAGCTATGTGGGGCGTTACTGCTTGCGCGGCTCATTAATGTAGTTAAAGAAACACTGCCACACAAGGAAATTTCTGTTTATGCGTGGTGCGACTCGCCAATCGTGTTATCATGGCTTTCGCATTCTCCTGCGAAGCTCAAAACCTTTGTTGCTAACTGGACTTCGGAAATTCTTGAGATCCTGCCTCGCCGTCGTTGGAATCATGTTGCGTCTAAGGAAAATCCTGCTGACTGTGCTAGCAGAGGTATGCTAGCGGCTGAGTTGTCCAGTTTTGATATTTGGTGGAATGGCCCTCTTTGGCTAAGGGGCGAAATACCTTTTCAGAATGCATTATTGAAATCGAAGCCCTCTAAATGACTTGCACACGGCGCAGCAATGGAATTTAAATCAAACGCCGTGAGCTTAATTCTAACAACTCCAGAGAATAACCATTCACTTGCCGATCTTATTGAAAGATCATCTTCTTGGAATAAACTGGTCAGAATCGTTGCTTACATTTTGCGGTTTATCAAACGTTTTCATCCACATAAAAGAGAAAACAGGGTTGGCCCGTTGAATTATAGTGAGTTTGAAGATGCAAGGCGACTACTTGAAAAATACGCTCAAGATTGTTTTCGAGAAGATCGGAAGAGGTTGGTGTGCAGAAAAGAGTTGAGTTCGCGTTCCAAGCTTTTTAAACTCAACCCATTCGTCGACGAACATGGCCTCATACGAGTTGGAGGGCGAATTCGTAACGCGGAGATAAATATCAACGCTATTCATCCCATCGTTCTACCAAAGTTGCATCGAATTACGTATTTAATTCTGCAAAAAGAACACCTCAAAAGCTTGCATGCGGGTGTGTCGGCGCTATTCGTCATTGTACGCCAGAAGTATTGGGTTTTAGGTGCCAGAAACTTGATTCGAAGCATTACGTTCAAGTGTATGAAATGTTTTCGTCAACGACAAATATGTACACAACAGATGATGGCGGACCTTCCTGCAGTTCGAGTTCGCCAAGCGTATCCGTTTGAAAATAGTGGCTGCGACTACGCGGGACCACTTACCTTAAAGGTATATCCCGGTCGAAAACCTAAATTTGCAAAAGGCTACATATGTTTATTTNCAGATGATGGCGGACCTTCCTGCGGTTCGAGTTCGCCAAGCGTATCCGTTTGAAAATAGTGGCTGCGACTACGCGGGACCACTTACCTTAAAGGTATATCCCGGTCGAAAACCTAAATTTGCAAAAGGCTACATATGTTTATTTGTGTGTATGACAACGTCCGCTATACACTTGGAGCTTGCCACAGATTTGAGCACGGATGGCTTCTTAGCAGCGTTACACCGATTCATGTCCCGTCGTGGAAAGTGCTCCCAAATATTTAGCGCCAATGGCAGACATTTTCTTGGTGCATCTCGTCAGTTATATGAAATGCACAAAGTACTAATGTCGCAAGAACACAATGAAATCATTTCCGCATCCTTGGCGAAGGACGGAATACGATGGAATTATATACCACCGCATGCGCCGCATTGGGGTGGTATCTGGGAGTCAGCAGTTCGGTCAGTTAAACTTCACCTACGACGCGTCATTGGGAATACTATTTTAACCTTTGAGCAAATGCATACGTTGTTGGCCCAGATTGGAGCAGTTGTCAACTCGAGACCACTTGGGGCTGCACCCGACATCGATGCTAACTATTTATCTCCTTCTCACTTTTTAATAGGTCGCCCATACACTATGGTACCTGAAGGTAGGCTATCTGAAATTCCACCGAATAAGCTCAGCTATTGGCAGCACGTTCAGAACATGATGCAGGGCTTTTGGCAACGATGGCATATGGAGTATCTAACGTCATTGCAGCAACGGCCTAAGTGGGTGAAGAGCGTTCCAAACATGTTGGTAGGAAGCCTGTTGATCGTGAAGGAGAATAATGTGCCCCCTGCCCGATGGTTACTAGCTAAGGTCATCGAGATATATCCCGGCAAGGATGGCGGGTAGCAAAGCTGAAGACTGCCTTTGGAGAAATGGTTCGACCAATTACTAAGATTGTGGTGCTGCCGACTTGCTGAAACACCGTTTCAGGGTGGCCCGGGATGTTGCGGAATAAATACATTTTTTGTAGTTAAGTTTCTGTTGTACGAAAAGGTCTAGTAACTAGTGTAATCTATTGCGTTTTTTCAAGTATGTAACTGTAATCTTCCAATCGTTTCTTTGCTCACTTTGTAATTTGTAAGCTAAGTACTTGTATTATATTTTCTGTTAAGTCAGTTGACCGATGAAACTGTTCGTGAATAAAGCATATTTAACTAATCGACACAGTTTATTGATTAAACAAATAACTACTTATTTCCTACAAGTTTAATTAGTCGCATTTTGTAATTTTTAACTTCCAAACCATCAAATTCAATTTTGTGATTTGCGTAAATGCCAACCAGCTGTTTTTGATCAGCTGTTTTCCTGTTGGCAAATTGCTGTTGGCAAAACTTTTTCCAG
>NW_016158801.1:46634-51338 GCF_001687245.7 Rhagoletis zephyria | reverse complement strand
CAGAAACCAGCAGCTTCCCCTCAAAATGAAATGTCACTTTGCTCTCTCAATTTCCCCTACTTTGCAAGTTTTTTGCGTACGCGAACGCAAAAACTTGTAAGTTTTGGTTAAACATGAACAATTAACAGCTCCGCGAACGAACCTAATATAAATATGCACTCTGCATGGTTTTTTTACAATGGCGAGCCCAAAAATCCACTTTGCTGTACACCTTCCTTTTGTCTACATGAAATTGCAAACACTGTTTATACATCCATTTTTTCATGTGCTAAAAATCGTACTTACCTAAAGGGCAACATGTCCAAAGTTATTTCTACGTGTTCCTAATTAATCGATCTTTGTATATTTATTAATTCCTGCAAAATTGGGCCATGTAATATTAAAATTAACACATTTTTCTGCATTGTTAACATATTTTTATATGCGTTTTGGCATTTCTCTCTCGCAATTGCACCAAGGTGACGTCACGCAAAAATTACGCTCAAAATTGGCGCAATCTTGTATTCTATCATTCTTGCGTTAGCACATATAAGCATGTTTACTATTTGCATAATAGCTAAGAGAGTCGCTGTTGTTCATAGGACACTACAGTCCACACGTACCAAGCCACTATATCTTATTTTAATTTCTTTCCACCTCGCTTTTTTCTGCTGCACACACCAAGCTAAGAGACCTCAAATCAAAGCCCGCTCTCCGACTTAAATACGTTAGGTACCAAGAATGATAGAATACAATATTGCGCCTATGAGAGAGGATTTTTGGGCGTAATTTTTGCGTGACGTCATCTTGGTGCAATTTCNAGAATGATAGAATACAAGATTGCGCCTATGAGAGAGGATTTTTGGGCGTAATTTTTGCGTGACGTCATCTTGGTGCAATTTCGAGAGAGAAAAGCCAAAACGCATAGAAAAATATGTAAACAATGCAGAAAAATGTGTTAATATTTATACTACATGGGCCAATTTTGCAGGAATCAATAAATATACAAAGATTGATTAATTAGAAACACGTAAAAAAATGGATGTATTAACAGTGTTTGCAATTTCATGTAGACCAAAAGGAAAGTGAATTTTTGGACTCGCCCGAAAGCATACATTGTAAAAAGCCATGCAGAGTGCATATCAGAGATCAGTTGCGGTGTATCGCATTTTCAAATACACCGCAACGACATTTGTTTACTGTACCACTCAAACTCAATAATACTTAGTAACGAAATCTACCGCCACCGCAATCACGAGTACGAGTATATGCGTGTATCTGAAATTATGCAGCCAGTGTTGCCTTCTTTTGATTTTCAAAAACTTGGAAAAAAAGCGTTTTACACTCTAAAAGCACCAAATTTTTTTGAATCAAGGGATGCTTTTTTCTTAACATAATACCGAAGTACTGCACATTAAAACTGGTATATCTCGAGAAAGAAAAGTCGACTCCCAACAAACGAAAATCATGCCCTATGTAGAAATGAGCAAGTAATTCGATGTTTTCATTATATAACCTCAAATATCGCTAAAAACCGTGTTTTTGTCACTTTGAGGTTAGGATATCTCAAAATTCTAGTGCTAGAGCAATTGTGAGGCCAGATTTGGATTCAACACCAAGAAACGACGTGTTTTACTCAGGTGGTAAAAAAAAAACAAAATTTGTAAAAATAATTAGAAAAGAAAAAAAGAAATACTTAACTTACTTGCGTACTAGCATTATCAACGCGAATAGAATTTAACAAGGTGGGTTTGCAACCTCAGCATTTAATCAATCATGGTTGTATTTTAGTCCATTTAAATTTGTAGATTTTTGTAAATTCAGTGCTGCCGCAGCCTTGAATATTTCAAATTATTTCAGGGTTTAACTATCTCGAAGTAATTTTAGTTCAGAAAAAAGCACTAAAAATGGCACTAGACACTAAATAATTTTTTTTGGCGTTTTAATTTTCAAAAAGTACTAAATCTAGTTCTTAAAGCACCAAGTTGGCAACTATGTATGCCGCTATCGCATTTACTAAGAACAAAGTGAGGAGCTCAGTTTGTGAGCTAGCGGTGGTCTGCATTCGTAACATTGTTGATTTGCAAGTGGTCAAAGACGTATGTACATATTCAATAAAGCACACATTTTTAGTCGTTCATAAATATTAAAGAAGATCACTGAATATTGTAAGTAGTATTCTTTTTCTTGATTTTTAATGTATGTAGCAGGGTTCGGAAATTCTCATTTATGATTATTCGTTTTCATTCATTTATGAGATTTATCGCGATCGATAATATTCCAAATCAATTTTTGCATTCTTTTATCGCGAGTGAAAAATGCAAACAAATTTATCATCTCTCACATTGGGAATGCGATCGACAAAAAAATTTCCGCTGCTTTTCATTCGCGATCGAAATATTAAATAAAATTATAGTTTAAAAACCTCAAACCTCCCTATAATAATTGTCATTCGTAGTGTCATCAGGTATGTAACTTGAGAATATCAATATTACATAGTTACATCCCGAGTTAATAAAAGGAAGGTAAAAAGGAAAGAATTTTCCTCTCACTCGAATATGAGAAGTCCGAGCATTGCCGATTTCGGCCTCNTTAAATAAAATTATAGTTTAAAAACCTCAAACCTCCCTATAATAATTGTCATTCGTAGTGTCATCAGGTATGTAACTTGAGAATATCAATATTACATAGTTACATCCCGAGTTAATAAAAGGAAGGTAAAAAGGAAAGAATTTTCCTCTCACTCGAATATGAGAAGTCCGAGCATTGCCGATTTCGGCCTCTCATTTACCTTGTTTATATGGCATCAAACTCGGTATCGAAATAACTCGTGTCAGTGTAGCTCGCTCGAAATGCAGGTGTTTATATGCAACAAAAGATATGAGTCGATCGAACACGCTTTCAAACAGAGTTCAACCCGATGCATCCCTGTTAACACATGTGTAATTTCTTGAAAATAATAAACATGGAAAAATAATAATTAAAGACCCTAACAGCCCTGAAAATGGATATTAGCTATTCATTTTATAAGAAAGCTTAGTCTAAATGTAATTTCAAGAACTATTTAAATGTTTTACTTCATACAGAATTGCATGAAACAACCGTGTAATCAAATCCCGTGTTTATATGCAATCTTAACACGATTCAACAACTCTTAACTCAACGCATTCAAAAGGTGATTTATGGTGGCACGGTTAAAAGTTTCAATTCGACTTAAGAATGTGTTTACATGTGTGTGTCCAAATAACATGGTTTGACTTAGAACGAATTGAAGCATCTTATAAACATGGTAATAAATGCGAAAAACGATGCAAATAATCCATTCGCGATCACTCACAAAAGCTTATCGCGAAAAATTTTCAACGACGTTGTATGGGAGATATTTTTCGTGTTTGTTTTGGGTATGCATTTTGTTATGCATACAGCATACATACATATGCACATATGTATATGTTTAGGCCACTAGCCTAAACCAAACTTTGAAAGGGTGAACCACCCTAATGTTCATGTGCATACACACCGATATGTACATACATACGAATATGAACATATAAATAATTGCATTATTTTTCCCGCCAATTAGTATAACGAATTAGCCAAATTTCCCCTCAAAACAGCTCGCTGTTTGAGGGTTCGGCTCAATCCGTCAACAAACAGCGCGGTCATTCCATTTTAATCACCAGCGAGCGAGCACGGACGCCTATAAACCACCACCCTTCATCTCACACAAGGTAATATTGTAAAATATTCTCCGAAAACCAAACACTTTCAATAAAGACTTAGCAAGCATATTATTAATTTAAACAAACTTGTCTTCTTTCCTTTTCACTAAATTAAAACATTGATGCCCTGCTGGAATTGCGAGCCACATATGTGTCAATGTTTCCATGGTCCATCTCCGCCGAGAGGAAAAGTAACTAGCACATTAACATACAGTCCACTGCATCCAAATTCTGGTTGCTAAAGGGCAGATCAGCCTTTGAGGAGTACTAAACACACATCAAACTTGCTAGATACGCACATACAAACAAAAATAAATAAATAAATTTATACGTTCGCTTTCATATAATATATTGTTGTTGTACAATTGTTTTTGTTTGTGCACATTGATTTTGCTCTTTTTGTCATTTCTGCTGTTTCATCTTTGTCACAGCTGTTTGCGTTGTGTTTATTAGGTGTCAAATATACAGTGCATTTAAAACTGTTCGCTAACTGATATTTACCAGCTGATTGGTTCACTGATTAATACATCGTTTTCAAAACCGTTTTTGCTTTTTTGCTTCTAAAACCTAAAAATAAATATAATTTTAAACATGTCGTGTATTTACACCAATTGCCACGTTAAAAGCGACTCCTATGTGTCATGCTGGCTCTGCGATGGGATTGCCCATATAAAATGTGCTGGTTTGAGCGGTAGAGTATTAGACGCTATTAACGAGGGTAAGGGTCTTCGTTGGTCTTGTCAAAAATGTAGATCAACCGAAGTTGATTTATTTAAATTCTTCAGGCAGTCCAGAAATGGTTTTTCTGAGATCGGGAAGGATCTGTCGGCGCTTGTTGAGAAATTTAAGCATTACGAAAAAATGTTTAGATCTTTCACTTGTCTCGACGACCCTCCACACTCCGAAGATAGCCGTGAAAATAAAGGTGGGCATGTTATTAGTCCACCTAAAAAGACAGCCACGGATTCTAGTAAAAAAAATCCTCCATCCCAGTCCTTAGAAC
>NW_016158801.1:37795-44774 GCF_001687245.7 Rhagoletis zephyria | reverse complement strand
AAGACACTTTCGACCTCTATTTTTAAAGCCATGCAAAACTAATTTTGAACTAAACGAATCATTCCGTGGTTTATGTCAAGATTTTAACTGTCATTCCAGCACGTTTGACGTATCGGACTCGATTTTTACTATAAAGGAAACTATTATTTCCACTCTCAATAATTGAAAGACTATCTTTAGCATACCCTTCAGCTGATGAAATTGATTCTGTAGCTGAATAGTTTTAGATCTCGACACTTAACAAACTCCTGTTTCCACTACTCGGCACGAAAAAACTAACAAAAAAAAAAAGGTTCCGTACGTCATGCGGACTGCGCCCCTCGTGTCGGTTGGGCGGGAATGGAGGGTAAAAAGCCGTTGGGATTAATTAATTAATTAAATTCCGTTGTTATAATCTTCGATTGTGGTGATTTTTAGCTTTGTTTACAACATTCCAAAAAGTACCTGGTTAAGTTTCCGTTTCGCCTTGGGGTTTTATTCACTAAGCAAATAAAGTATGGATAAATTTATTCGTTTGGCAGACGCTGTGACAGAGTTTGAGGCCGACTACAATGACACGGCCCAAGCTGATCACACTAAGTACACTCCTGCTATTCAGCAAGAAGAACTTAAAGCTATGTGGAGGAAGGTAAAGACAGCGTATGAGGAACTAGTACATTCCGATAGGTTAGACGCCACAGGAGTTGCCACTGTGAAACCTAAGTACAAAAATTCCTATGCTGTATACTTGCGCTGCATGTCAAACATGGCAGAACTCCATGCAAAGTTCGTAAAGAATGACAAATATGTTGATATGTCCGCCCGAGAACATACTATTCAACTTCCTCCGTGCGATACGGACATATTCAAAGGCGACTATCTCACATGGCCTACGTTCCGAGATATGTTTACGGCCATATACATACCCAACAAGCGCCTCACTCCTGTGGAAAAATTGTTCCACCTAAACCAAAAAACAGAGGGGGAGGCCAGAGAGATAGTGAGTAAATGTCAATTGACTAACGATGGCTTTCAAACTGCCTGGAAAAATTTTAGTGATAGATACGAAAATAAACGTATCCTCGTAAATGCCCAATTAAAGATTATTTTCAACCTACAGGCGGTACATAGCGAGTGCGGTAGCTCCATCAAACAATTGCAGCGAGATATTAATAACTGCATCTCGACATTACAGTGTCAACAGATTGACACTTCAAACTGGGATGCAATCATTACATATCTCTGCTCAACGAAGTTACCAGAAACTACATTAGCGTTGTGGGAGCAAAGTATTGAAAGCAACTGAAATATCCAAGTGGCAGGACATGGATAAATTTCTTTCACAATGGTTTCAAACTCTAGAAACCGTTTCAGATATTAGAGGCATTAAACCTAACTCCACTGCAGGGCCACACAATAGTAGGCATACCAATGAAGCTCATCAAAAAAGATTACAATCATTCCATGCTAGTGTACCCAAAGCGATTTGCAATTTCTGTAAGAGCACAAGCTATCAAGTTGCCAAGAATTTCTCAACCTAGCACCAGCCGGCAGAATCAACTTCCTAACGAATAACAACATTTGCTTGAACTGTCTATCCTCCGGACATAAGGTGTCAAGGTGCAGAAGCTCATTCAATTGTAGAACGTGTCACCTGCGGCACCACACGATCCTCCACACCCAGGCAGTTCCGCCAAAAGCAACCTTTCCAGCTAACAATTCGCATCCCACAGACGACATCGCGTCATCTTCCGCCCAAGCACAAGCAATACGCGACTCTACAAATACAGTAAATAACGTTCAATCTTGTTTCGCTAACACGAGAAAAGGGGTTTTATTAGGAACAGCGTGTGTTAATATATTTTTCCATAACACTAACTTTTCAGCCCGCGCTCTAATAGCCTCCGGCTCAGAAGCCTCCTTCATTACAGAAAACCTTAAACGAAAAATTAACCTGCCTTCAAAGAGAACACGTACCCAGGTATCAGGCATTAACAACAGTGTTTCTGCACAAGTAAGAGAAACGTGCGTCGTTCAACTGCGGTCACCCATTGACCCATCAATCAAGATAAATACGCAAGTCCTCGTCCTACCGCAACTCACCGGAAACTTAGCGACTTGCGAAGTAAATGCTGAGACTAGGCAAGCGTTTCCTGACCTACTACTAGCGGACAGAAACTTCTTCAAAAATGAACCAGTTGATCTTATCCTGGGCGGCGACATTTATGCCCAGTTAATATTAGGTGGCATTAAAAAGAACGGGATACTACTTGCCCAAGAAACGGTCTTTGGCTGGATATTAACTGGCCAGACAGAACCGATATCACTAACCATCAAACGCGCATCTTTATTTAATGCGGTCTCCTTTAAGAAGCGACCTACATCCTCAGAAGGCGACATAAGAAACAAAACTCTCAAGAAAATATAATATTTGAGCATCCAAACGCCAAAATCACGGCAAACCGTAATATGCAATTCTTTGGGCGGGGGAGGGACCGAAGCTGCTCGTCGTAAGAAGTCCTCAGACCAAAGTGGCACACTTGGATGCACGAGCGAAACCTCCGACCGAAATTCCACTTCTTCAGAACCTAAAGGATTCCACTACTAAACCCGCAAACCAACATACAGTCCACTGCATCTACACACATACGTGCAAAAAACTCTAGTTTTCACATGTAGAGCAAATTAGTATCCCACTAGCGAAATAAGTTAGAATTTTTATGTCACCATTTAGCATTGCAAACTTATTTTCGAACCCAGTCTAATGACCATTCAACATATTGCTGCAAACATTTCTTTTGCATGCAATAAACGACACCCTCTCACTGGTTGCCACACAACACAGAATTTAAAAATTCAATTCAACTCTCAATTCAATGCCGAGTATTTATTTGCTCGACCAATATATTAGAATAAAAATCTATTTAGCATCCCCATCACAAAAGTTTATTAAATCACATATTACTTTATTCACATTAGATGTGCAAACTAACAATTCGTAGGTTACGCTTAAACTTGCTAGAAATTTCGGTTTTTTAATATTTTGTTAATTTGCTCTCAACTACAACCCTAAGAAAAGGTTTGAAATCCCACAACAAATTCTGCCTCAGACAAGAAAGCAGAAATATGTCAGAATCCAGCCATAGTCATAGGCATCTTGAGGTCTTATCTAAAATCATGAGTTTGGATTAATTCCTTATATTAACAGTGCGATTGTACCATTCACCGACGGTGGTTTGTTGATATCAAATCCTAGTGCAATTTTTAGCCTTATCATGAATTTTCATTCCGTGTGCACTCGTTCACACTTCGCTTTTGCAGTTGACCTATCGTATGTTGAATATTCACCAAGCGAAGTAGTTCACTTCGAATCGTGTTCACACTATCGTATAACTTATTCACCTGTGAAATAATTTATACTCGCACATATAAAATCGCAAAACAATTGCTAAATTTTTCGGTGAAAATTCTCACCGAAATATTCATGATAAGGCAGTTTATTTGAAGATCAGAAAAGGTTTGAAATCCCACAACAAATTCTGCCTCAGACAAGAAAGCAGAAATATGTCAGGATCCAGCCATGGTCATAGGCATATTGAGGTCTTATCTAAAATCATGAGTTTGGATTAGTTCCTTATATTAACAGTGCGATTGTACTATTCACCGACGGTTGTTTGTTGATATCAAATCTTAGTGCAATTTTTAGCCTTATCATGAATTTTCATTCCGTGTGCACTCGTTCACACTTCGCTTTTGCAGTTGACCTATCGTATGTTGAATATTCACCAAGCGAAGTAGTTCACTTCGAATCGTGTTCACACTATCGTATAACTTATTCACCTGTGATATAATTTACACTCGCACATAGAAAATCGCAAAACAATTGCTAAATTTTTCGGTGAAAATTGTCACCGAAATATTCATGAATTTATTTGAAGATCACCAAGGTTTAAAAATTAAATGTCCTGTTAACTCGGATATTTTCATATTCCAACATGGTTAGATGAGTTAAGATATACAAATAGATTTTAGAAAGATTTCTTGCTACTCACCCTTAGTAGGTGGCCATCGAAATGGACAAAATTTCCCTTTTCTGGGCATCAGTGACTTACTGCTCATATTTAGCTCAGACATTGATTATAAAGGGAATCATAGTAGTGCCACCTTCCTTAAAATACATAAGCCATCCGAGGACCCTAAACATAATCGATGTTTATTAAAGCATTTGAAATGTAATGCTTTACCGGGTACAATTTTACCAAATCGCCCGCACAGAAATGTACAATTGGTAACAATTTTGGGGCATTGGTTCCCTTTACCAGCACCGGGACCACCCAGTACAATAACGATTTGAGGCATGTGTCCGGTTGGCATTTTGCATTGATTTTATTTAGCGTTCGAATTGTGTACAACTAATTTGTTGTTTAATAAATGCGCTAAAGCTTTGTTATAAAACCGCGTAGGTACTAGTACTTGCTGCTGCGTTGCGATAATACCTAGTGGATGCTTCATTCAACGCCATTGCTTTGTTCTGTACCGTTCAACATTTGAGCGAATTCGAAATCCCCTAGGTATGAAAGAAAATTAGACTTACTGAGGAGGCGTTACTTATATTACAACCTTCTCTTTGAACGCGCAATAAAGCCAAATGGCCGAACGTCCAAAGAATGTTCGGTTGGCAGGAGCCGTCCTCGCAATCCGCCAAGTGAATTTAATAACTCTGGCTTCAATGGTCGCCATCCACTTTATCATCTTCATCGGGGCAAAATTTATTTGAAGTTCAGCCGACCGCCTAATACGGTAGACAAACGGGCTCGATTATTTGCATAACGAGCCTTAATTTGCTTTAACTCATGCATTTTCGATACTCGGTTGGAGCGATTGCGAAACATTTTTTGTTTTTATTATTTATTTTATATTTTTTTATTTTATTTTATTTATATATTTAATTTTACTTTATTTTATTTTCATTTGCTTTATTTTATATCACATTTCTTATTTTACTATTAGTTAATTTTAATTTTTAGGGATGAATTTTGTTAAAAATTCAACAACAACTAACTGAAAGTAACGTAAAAAAAATATAGAACTTATAAAAAAAAGAATGAAAAAGAAATAAAAAAAGTATACTGGCCGTGGGACTCGAACCCACGACCTTGCGGCTGGTTTATTCGCATTACTGCCGTCTGTAAGGGTAAAATTTTAATTTGCATTTATGCTTATTAATTCAAATTAATTTTCTCCGTCTGTCTACCATATAAGCCAGAAAAATCTGAAATATAAATAAAACATTAAGCTGAACTAATTCAAGCAAGGCACTAAATTATATCAACCACAAATTTACACAACTTACTGTTCGCCTCATGGAAGCTTTATTTTCCTTAATGACATTTTATTCATTGTGGATATTGCTAAGTTGGTTGCAGGTGATTAGAGAGGAGTTGTCAATACGTGTGATAGAGATGTGCAATAAAACTCGGTACTTTAGAATCCCGGGTTGTTTCATTTTGCTATTTGGTTAGTTAATGGAAATGCGTCCGTTTCGGGTTTAATAATTTTATTGTTTCAGTAAAATAAATAAAAACTCATCTAATAATTTTTTAATTTTCGGAAGAATTTTTTATTTATAAGGGCTCAATTTATTTGTGCACCATAGTAAATTTTTCCACCCCGTCTCACAATGGAGAAAAAGTTACCGGTTGGCACACAGCCTAACTCTGAAAAGATTTATAAAAGATAACAAGAGAACCGGTTCTTTTGACAAGGGCGTACATCTCTAGCTAGCAACGGCCCCATCTGTTGTTCGCGAGCAGAGACCAAAGATATAAGATTCGATGGAATGGGAAATGTACGAAAGTACATATGTGCAGTTTGGACAGGGTAAACAGTGAAAACTTGAAAATACATTTCAAAACATTTGTGATACAAGTTGACATTTTCATTATAGCAGTACACTCTACTATTACCGGGTGGCAGGAAAAGGTCACCATAGTTACTGTGTAATCTTGTATTTACTCGTTCGGGGAATGGCTTTCAAATTTCTCACTCGTATGATTTGCTACGCGTACGATTTTTGCTTTGCTTTTTCCATATTTACCTAAACACATAATATTCTGCGAACAAGCTTAAATCCGTAAACTGTGATAGATTGAAAGGAAAATTGTTTTCAAGCTGTTGGCAATTCGTAGATACGTGTGTGAGCATGTAAACGCCACCTTTAAACTCATTATTACATTCACGATATTAATATTTATTTAATTTATGAGTTAATATGGCAACTCACTGAATTGAGCACACAAATTTAAAATCGATTACAATGTATCGAATAATAATAAAGTACCCTACCAACTTTTACAATGAATTAAAGTACCCCATGCACTTTTATATGGTCTTGCAGTATTACCTGCAGTACACAGTAGTCATTCACATCCTCAAAAGTAACATTTGTTAAATTTTGTGCACCTTTATTTGCACCACGCCACCCAACCAATAACGAATAAAATAAAAATAACAAGTAAGAATGTCTAAGTTCGGGCGGAGCCGAACATTAAATACCCGGTGCAAGTATTTAATATATGACTTTCACATTTCCGAAAGCTACCGCTACATGGTAATCCGTGGCGTACCAATTTTGATTAAATTAGAGTCCTTAAATTTCGAAATTTTGAAGTTTCAAGCAGTTCTGAAATTTACCGTTGTATGAAAAGCGGTCTCAATTTAATTCCGATTTCAATAATTTTCAACGTTTTGCTTTTATGTGGCAAGCACAATAAAAATACCGAGTTTGGTACGAATTGGTAGAACGGTTACCGATATACATATATGTGGTCATAAGTGGGCGGTGCCACGCCCATTTACCAAAATTTAACCATAAACGTATTTCTTGGTAAAGAATTGTTGCAAGCATCAATTTTGAATAAGTTAGCTTTAATATTTACTGATTTATCGAAGATTTTATATTTCTCTAAATTACCGTTATATGGGATGTAGGCGTGGTTAT